>NC_072731.1:205356625-205421300 GCF_026930045.1 Uloborus diversus
CAATTCTCTCACAAGTGTCGCTTTACCTTATCCAACATAAAATCTAAAAAGCAACTTTAAGGAATTTATTAACTTCTTATGTATAGCTTTTGCGTGTACTTGTCATTTACAATATTTGAACCTCTAGGGAACACATTTATACAAAACCATGCTTTTAAATATCACACGTAGGGACATAATATTTTAAATTCCCCAGTCGTACACATTTGTTTACAAATTTTATTGTTCACTTTTGGACCATTTTTGAGTAATCACGATTGTTTATTGCTTTCATTTGACCGATCTTGATGACCGATTCTTTTTTCAGAATGGACCAGGGGCCTCTGCAGCCGTCCACCGGAGGACGGAGCTGCTCCTCTGGTCCTAGCTTCCACTTGCAGCATTGTCCACCGGAATCCCCTCCTCCTAGGCAGTGGCGTTTATGTCCTGCATACACACACGTCTACACATAAACAAGTCCTTACACACATACACACACGTAACCACTCGGGAGGAGGGGCAGGCTTGGGAGGACATGAGCCGTTTCTAGAAACAATAGCCTGCAATGAGTAGGGTAATGTCGTAACTCGTGATTGCGAAAAACATAATTCGAATTCAAGGTATCAGAATTCAAACTATGTATATATATATATATATATATATATATATATATATATATATATATATATATATATATATATATATATGTATATATATATATATATATATATATATATATATATATATATATATATATATATATATATATATATATATATATATATATATATATATATATATATATATATATATATATATATATATATATATATATATATATATATATATATATATATATATATATATATATATATATATATATATATATATATATATATATATATATATATATATATATATATATATATATATACATTGCTTTTTTTTTAATTATCGGTGACCGGATTATCCATGGGGCTTTTAACATTTTTTAACGGTATGTACTATATTATGTATTTTTTAACGGTATGTAATATTTTAGTCATCAAATGATTTTTGAGCTTATGATTGTGTTATTGTTCGTTTTTTGCTTTTGCGTATAATTTTTACATTCAATGTTATTGTTTTTAGCAATAATTTTAATGTATTTGTTAATTTTATTCATCCTTTTCAGCTATTGAATACACGAGTATCGTTTTTTTTACCTATTATTCGTATTAAACGCGGTTTTCGCTTATCCGCGATTACCGTGCCACCCTATTCCGCGGGTAATCGAGAGTTTACTGTACTTAGACGCCAACACAAACAAGCGGCAGAAAACAAAAGTAAGTGAGACAGACAGATAAATAAAATAAGTTTTTATCCAAGATCAATTTGAATTAAACAGTTAATTAATTGTTGTAATACGTGAATCGAATAGTAAGAGAACAAATGTCTGTATGTAAATGAGTGTATTGCATTTTTAAAATCCGTTCGTATAAAATAGAAGCAAAGTTAGCACTGACATGAAAAAAAAAAAAAAAAAGAAAAGCATCGTAGCTACATCATCGTTCAGAATTTTCAGTTTTGTAGATTTTGCTGTTGTTTGTCTGATAATTTTCTTCACTTATTGCCTGATGTTCTACCGCTTTGTCTATCTACTTTATCCCCAATTCTTAACTCAAATAATGGCAGAGTTTCTGAAGTAATTCTTGCGCCAGCTAATTTGGAACAAAATACACGGGAATCAAAATTTGGAAAATATTTTCAGACGAATGATTTGGACAATTTGACTGGAATCAGTTGCATTGCTGGTGAGATAAATTTATTTTATTTAACAGTTTACTGGTACTCTCAGTTTCAATGGGATGACAATTGCCTCTAGCTCAGTTTTTCAATAACAGTTTTTTTAAACAGTTTACTGGCACTCTCAGCTTCAATGAGATGACATCTGCTTCAAGCTCAATTTTTCAATAACAGTTTTTTTAAACAGTTTACTGGCACTCTCAGCTTTAACGAGATGACATCTGCCTCCAGCTCAGTTTTTCCCTAACAAATTTTTATAACAGTTTACTGGCACTTTCAGCTTCAATGAGATGACATCTGTATCCAGCTCAATTTTCCCTAACAGTTTTTTCTAAAAGTTTACTGGCACTCTCAGCTTCAATGAAATGACATCTGTCTCCGACTCAGTTTTTCCCTATTCCAGACTGGCAAGTCCAAACAATGACGAAACTGCTGTTTATGGGAGGGATAACCGAGCTGTCGGTATATTGCATGTGGTTATGCTTTATCCCTGGCTTAGGGGTGGTATCATAGTGCTTTAAACGAATAGTTGTTTGATTTTATGACTATTTTATCATTAAAAAATTTTCGTTGTGGAGCACAAATAAGCAAAATTCGAAAAACATACATCCTTTCGGATGTACATAAAAAATTGGAAATCGGTCTACCTTTTTTTAAACATAATTATATTTATTATACTAGTTTTTATATTTTCTTCAAACTAGGTGTTCCACCATCTTGATTTAAACAGTTTTTATAAAGATACTTGTAAAAAGAATAAGATAAAAAAGAGTTTAGTGTACACACATTTTGCCGACCCCATGACTAAAATATGCCTCTGAAAATGACAGATATTTAAATTTGACTTATATTAAATGTTTTCCGCTTTTGATTAAGACTTGTGAAAATCGGCGTACTTGCAAAAGAGATTCATAATAATTGGCATATAAGGGAGAAATTGCTATAATAAATTTTTAATGAGCTTGACAAAACAAGATAAATTAATAATAAACAATATTAAGTAAAACAATGCGACTGTGAAAACAAACGAAGATGCTAAGTGATTTTAAAAGACAGCTTTATTTTGAAAGTCTGAAATTGCTTCATTAAGCAAGCTTATTTCATTCGCAATATTTCAATGAAAAATCCTCATCTTCGCAACGATTGGAACAAGTTAATATACGTGATTAGATCCGAAATACTTTATTAATAGCAATGCATTTTGAAAGACTTCATTATTAAGAATTTTATTAGAATTCTTTAAATGATGATTGCAGTCATCTTAATGACTCCCTTTGTTTTCTTTATTAAAAGTGAATAGCAATTACTTTTAATGCATCACTTTATGAGAAGCATCTATTCATAACTAGTTTATAATTACTAAATATTCTGTGTCATATGTCTCATTTGAAGTGGTACCCTACATTTTTTCAGTTAATGTGAAGAATGCGAATTAATAAGTTATAGGATTGTTTCATCAACTGCACTAAAGATATGCAAATGAAGCAGTTCATTATATTAATCTTAAAAAAATGGAGGAAATGCAACACTGTAGTACTACTTATGAAATGAATATATATATATATATATATATATATATATATATATATATATATATATATAAATGAATGTTTGTCTGTATGTCATCCATGAACTCAAAAACTACCCTGCAGATTTGGCTGAAACTTTCACCGTTTGTTATTTTTGGTACTGGGCATGTTTATAGACCAGTTCGACAAAAAATCCGATCGATGGTTCCTTTTTTTATTCCAATTTAAGTCACAATCCATTGGATAAATACGAATAAAATTATCGGCTGCAGAAATTAATTCGCGTGAAAGATCTCATTGATAAGAAGATAGCTGATGCCATTTTTCTTGAGTTTGAACAAATAAATTATTTCTTTTTGTTTCATGGCTTTTCATCGTAGACTAATAATAAGAATAGACCGAGCTATGGCAACCCTTTTGCTGCTCATAAACCTAACCATGTGACTGGTGGATATCCTAGCAACCGCGGGCGTTGATCGTAGCAGACGATCGACGGCCGCGAGAAATAAAATAAATATAATTGATGGAACATGGAAGAATGATCTTTTATGGAGTCCGATTTGTAAATTTGTTATTCTAAGTTGTAAATATTTTGTTAATATAGTGAGTTTTCCGTTTAGACAGTATTGTGCATTTTATTTAGTCAATTTCAATAACTCTCTAAGCAGTTAAAGATGCAAGCGCCCAAAAAGAATCGGCAAACGGTAAGATTTTTACCTACAATTTCAATTTAAGATACAGATTAGTACATTTTTGCGTTAACGCAAAACCTGTAAGCCATTACGTTCACCAAACGCTGACGTAGCAGTTCTAAATGAAATAAAAGTTACTGAAAACTGTGATCAAAAACTAATTACTAATGTCAAAATAATGCATAATAAAAGAAACACAGTTCAATCTCTTCACATGGAAAAAAAATTATAATGAAAACATATTACGTCTTAAAATACATGTCGAGTGCCAATCTATAGATAATGTAGCAATCTAGCAACCATGCTGCCAAAGTTTCCGCCAAGCCTTCCACCAGTCACATGATGTATCCATGAACCAATTTTTTCATCAGCAAGTCTGGGAAAGCTCGGTCTACTCTTATTATTAGTCTATGCTTTTCATGCAACGGGGGGATTTAAAACTTTTTCTATTTGATATTTTTAGCGATTGATTGATCTTGCAAACTGCGTGAGTACAAAATTTGAGTATAGTCACGGCGTCACTTGATACCTGGACCGATTATTATGAAAATTGCTATATATATATGTATTTTTCCACGGAGAAGGTGCATAATATGCTCATTGAAGCCGCTCGCCACCAGGTGGCACTGCAGATCAGCAATTTCTGCCCCGTTCATTATGCTTCTGAAAATATTGAAGAAAAACTTGCATAATACAATGTTATTCTCCTAAAAGTGCATTTTCCTCCAGTAAAGTTGCCTAAGTTAGACTAGTTCAGTTTTTTTTTAAATAAATAAGGCTTTTTTTTAGTTGTTTTGTATTACAAAAAATGCAATTGCTTAATTGAGGCAGTGAGAAGCAAAGTAGTGTAAGCGCTAAAATTAAGGATTCGGACATAACCAGTGAAAATGTTAGGCGAATGCTTTTGAACTGTTTTGGGGTCCAAGATAGAAATAATAACGCTGGTGGTGCTGCTATAAAGCATGATTTAGAAAACAAGATTTAATTAAAATTTTCTGGGACCTGAACTTCACACGAATTTTACTCAAAACTTGAAAATGTCCTCTTAAATCTTTGCTTTTCACTGCATCAATTTTAAAAGAGAATTGAATAATTTTGAAGTATGGATTTATTTATTTATTTATTTATTTTTTTTTGCAGGTAAGATATTGATTCTGATTATTTTTAAAAGTTGAAAATAAAAAGGTGAGTAAACTTCTTAGTAATTTTAACATAGTCGTCAGATTCAATAGAAATTCCGTAAATTTATGTGTGTAGTTTAATATTCAAGGTATATTTTCCCACCTGCATATCTTTAAAGAAATGGGCGTTATCATTTTGTAAAAAAATACAATTTTTTTTTTTTGATAAATGACTGCTTTATTTACGTGTGGAGACCTTTCTTATACTAAATCAAATAAGAAAATCAATAATAGGTAAAGAGAAACGAACAATATGTGAAAAATATAATTTAATTTTACTGTCCTTTATTGCCTTCAAAAGGAAAAAAAAAATCTCAATTTTTTTTATGAGCATAAGTCTAAACATTGCTTTTAACTCCCATTCATAATTATTTTTACGCCCAAGCAACGGGCTTTCAATTATACACTTAAAACAATCGTAGAAGGTTATGAATTTGCTGTAAGTTAAGTACAATTCATGAAAAGAAACGTTTTGCAAAAAAATAGGTGCATTTCTTTGTTTCTGCAAAAGTTTTATAACACGTTTCAGCAGGTTTTTCTTCAGAACTAAAGCATACTATTTTCTGTAAATTACCACCTTATAGCCAGGACTAAGGCAGAAATGCATGAAATACACCGCCAACTCAATCATTCCAGGCGAGGATTGCAGTTTCGTGCTTATTAGCACTCATCAGTCTTTTGCCGGGCTATAGGGCGGTAACTTACTGAATATACGTGCCTTGCCTTCAATCTTCGAGTTGAACTGAACCATTGCTTCGGTCACTCGTCTGGTCAGCGTTAATTTGTATTAGCTACTAGATTGTTGGGCACTTTTGGCTTCCTTAAGAGGTTTTCCACATCCAGCTCAGTCACTTTCCTATGCCGGGCTGATGAGTGCTAGTAAGCACGAAACTGCAGTCCTTGGCTGGAATTACTGAGCTGGCGGTGTATTTTATGTAAAGCATACTACTTTAGTTTTACATTTGGATCGAAGTATTAAATTGTCGTTAATTGAATGAGAATACAAACAAGAAAAATTCGAAAGAAAACGTGATGAAAAGTTATTTCTAAATTATATTTTACGTTTAAAACTAATGTCAAAAAAGAAGACAATTATGTAATGGTATGTTTACTGTATACAGTAAAGAATCAAACTAATTGTTACACATGACCTTCAAATTTATAATTAATAATCCCATCAACTGCTGAAGGAAAAAATCCGACGAAATATCCATAATAAGTAGCTCTTTTTTAATTAGATCTTTAATGCTCGTCCTAATATGCTTTTGAACAAATGAACTTAAGAAAGCTGAGTTAAATAAAAACAAACGTTTAAATTTTTATTTGGCAATTTCATAATAATAGCATTTATTTGAATATTAAATCTGTAACACACTTTCAAAGTTATCACATTAAGAAAGAAAAATATTGCACATTAATTAGTATTTTTCATAAATTTTTATTTACAAATAACTGGAAGCAATTTTTTTAAAAAATTATTTTCATTTTTAAATGAAATATTTTTAGACTATCTTATTTAATGAAATGTCACAAATAGTTGAGACTTTCTGTTTGTAAACGATCATTTTATGCTGGTTTTCTACATACTGAAGAAAATTATCATTTTAGTAAAAATTGAATGGGATTTGGAAGATTCTACTCGAAGGAAATATAGTATTGGGCATTTAAGATTGGAGAAAAAGTTGTTTTGATTGACTTGTATATATGTTTTTTGTTAAATAATTGTTTATTCATTTTTGCTATTTTTATTCACTATATTTTACTTGTTTGGTTTACATTTAAAAAAAATGGAGGAAACGTAATGCTGGTGTATTTTGGAATGCACCCATTAAAAAAAAATTATCGCCTTATATTGCTCATTAATCATAATATCACTAGAAAATCGCCCGTCAAGCTATGACGGGTGAACATTCCTTCTACATTTAAACGAAGCCATTGCCTGTTTGATTGTATTTTGATAGTTGAAATTGTAACCCTAACTCCAGTGGATTCACCCTAAACTCCAGTAGGTATCGCTCAAGTTAAACCGTTTTTTTTCCCTTCTTCTGTCCCCTGAAATGACAGTCTTACCAGTAAAACAGTTAAGTTACCGGATCGAGTTCAGCTTTGTCATATTAAGACAAAGCTGAACTCCCCTTGTTTTTTGTTATCATGTTATTCAAAAGGAATTGTTTTTATGGTCATCCAAAAAACCTGCTGATGAACATGAGCAACGACACACTATCTTCTGAAGTGTGCCACATAATAATCCTGAAGATCCAAACTTTTACTAATGAAATTGTTGGTGATTTTGTAATTTCACCTCTCAATGTCTGTATAGTCTTTTCAAGAAAAAATACTTTACAGAATTGATCAGTTGGCAAAATTGTGAACTTTTTTAAGGATCATCTACTGTCCAAACAGATACCTAATGTGGAACTTGAGAAAATGCACAAAACGAGTGACATTATTAAAAGTGAGCATTGGAACTGCACAAGAGAAGGGTTGTTCACGTTGAGTATACTCAATTTACGCTCTATATTTTGAAACATTTTTTTTCGATAGGGTAGACCGGGCCACACTTACGCATAGGGTACGTTTACGCAGAGCCCTTTTTCAAAAACAAGTTCGAACTGGAGAGCCAACAGTCATAGCAAATTGATGCTACTCCCTAGCAAATATTCTCACAAGTTTTTGAGCATCAGTCCAGCTTCGTTTTAGCACGTCGATGCGAAAATCTGTTTTCTACCAAGCCGAGTAAATTTTCTGTTGAATGTTTTAAAGTTGATAGTGAATGAATAATACTTTGCCAAAAACAAATAAAAAATAGCAGAATTTTACCCTTTTTTGAGAATTGTATTTGTATGAACAGAAAAGTTATTAATTTTTCTTCACGGTTAAAATAAAACCAAACTTGCTAATTTGGCACGTTTACGCATTTTCATCGGAGCACATTTACGCATGTTCTTAATGTGTCTTACTACTCTGTCTTACTTCTAAATGGACCTCGGACGCTTTTTACGCTCTGTTCTGTTTCAAATCTTCAGTATTTTCAGACTATTTAATTTTAAGAATAACCATTCAATTTAAATTAAGTAAAAGATTCATATCTTATAGCTTACAATCACAGAGTGATGTCTTCATGCTTTCCAGCTTTAACTTTATACACTATTCAGCCTCTGATACATTTTATTTATTTTAAAAATGGTAAGACATTACGTTCATACAGTACCACGTTAGATGTCAAAATAAGGAAAAGGCTTATTAATAATCCAAGTATTTTTCCTAGTAAGACTTCCACATCATCATATATGAACTATTTCAACTTAGACCATTTGAAAAAGTAGGACCAAAGCTAAGGAACCAGGAAAGGAAAAAAAGAGGATGCTCGCAATCCTGACACTCCAATATAAGAAGCCCTCAGACAAAAGCAGTTAGAAGCTAAACTCAAAAAAAAAAAAAAGAGAAATTACTTTAAAATTTACAAGTTTCTATTGAAGCACAAATAGAAAATATCAAGGAAAAAAGTAAGAAACCAAAACCTGCGACAGGGAATAAATGATACACTGTGCAAAAAGAAAATTAACGAACGATTCTGTTTACAAAGTGTAGAATTGCGCTAGCATCTACTGTTTGAAAGCACACAACGAATCGAAAACAGGAAAAGACTGGGTTCAACGTCTCACATGTAAAAACGCAGTCTCATGAGAAGTATGCGAAAAGAAATACTTTAATTTTGTCAGTAAAATCTAACAGTGATGAAGAAAATGACTAAATAGTTTCTGTTTTTAATTAGCAATAAGTCCTATGATTTTAGTTTAGCTTATGAACTGATCTTTAGTTAACTATTTATGTGTATCTTATTTTTAAAGTGTTTTAATATAAATAAAATATTTAAATTTGGTTAAATATCTATTTCACTTTCTATTTGGTATCATTTTTAATATGCGTGAACGTGCCCCACGCCCGTGAACGTGGAAAATAATGGGCAGCTGATGTGCCCAATTTCTTCCAGTAACATATCTTACAAAACAAGGAACATTTTCCGCTAAAATTCAGTAACCTTCTTGAACTATTCAGAAAGCTTCCCGTTTACTGCCATTCCTGTCCCTGGAATCTTAGACTAAACTTAGGTGGATATACTATAATAGTTTGGCACCTCACTGAGTTCCGATGAAAGCTCTAAAAGCAGTATTGCAAACAAGGCTAAAGCTAAGAAAGAATTGCAAGAAAGTACCAAGAATTTTACCCTGCAATTTTTGCTAAGCTACGTAGTCCATAGATTGATTTGCGCCTTGGACGCTTTATCAGTCTGGACGAGCCGCATTCGAACTATACCGGATACACTTTATAAATACGCTCAGTTAATCTTTAAACTGGGAGCTAAACATATTTTTTGCAACAGTGAGAAGTTTGATTTCGTGCGACTTGTAGCAATTCAGGAAACTTTTTGACAAGGATCCTTGATTTTTCTAGGAAGCGGGTAAAAACCATTAAAATCCCGAAATGTTACACGGAAATACTCAGTAACGTTTCGGAATTTTTTTTACAGTGTAGTAAAAGGTTAAAATTTGGAATGTAGACTCCTAATGGGGTCTAACTATGCATCTACCCTTTTGGTTGCATTCAGATGTTCCAAAAGGGGTCTTTTAAAGATTTTGGGTAGGAAATAAGTGTTAGTATCAATTCAAACTCCAGTGATGTTACATTTTGGCGAACACTTGCCTTGTACCGCCAAGCTTTCATTCGTAATTTTGTTAACAAGCTGGCGATGTTTCGCCAAGTTTGTGATAAATTTGGCAAAAAAAAATTTTTTTTTCGAATTTGGTTTCAGCTTCGCCTTATTGACGACATTAGAGAGTTATCCATTGAATCCTGTTAAAATGGTCGATATTGGGGAAATTAATCTCTGTAAAACAATTTTTTATATCTGTTCGTTTCGGAGTAACAATCGAGGTGAAAATATTTAAAATTTCCTGGCTTACTCCAAAGCACTATTACCAATAAATTGGTGTTAAAGGAAGTCATGTGATGCACACATCAGCTCGTTTCCCTTTAATATATATCGAACGATTTTTTATATCGGTTCGTTTCGGAGTAACAATCGAAGTGAAAATATTTAAAATTTCCTAGCTTACCCCAAAGCACTATTACCATTAAATTGGTGTTAAAGGAAGTCATGTGATGCACATATCAGCTCGTTTCCCTTTAATATATATCTCTCCTGAGCAACTGAATTGAAAAATGTTATGCCTTTGCAAGTTTCACATGGACGTATTTTTCAATAGAAAAAAAAATGGGGCACAAAGTTATTGCGTTCCTATTCACAACATTTTTCGACGCGGCAAAAATCTGCACTCCGTATTCTTGCTACCTGGATTTTTTTCAAACACGGTATTACATTTCTAAGATGAGTAGTTATATTGGGTAAAATGTCTATCCCGTTATGTCAAAATATTCGAAAGATGCGCTTGAAACCATCAAAAAGTGGCAGAAATCGGTGCACAAGACGGTACATGATGGATACAAAACAAAATAAATATATAATTCAAATAACTCTTTCTAAGTTTCATAGTCGGGTCCGCTTGTTAGAATATCGGTTTAGAGAATATCACGATTAATATAATACATTTTCAATGTATCAAACCAGTGTAATGTGCTATTGTGATCCCGATTAATGGAATATTCCGCTTATTAGAATATCTTTTGGTTTCAAAATGCTTATTCTATTAAGCGGGTTCTACTGTATTTATGTAAAACATTTCTAAGCTGTTAACTTAACTAATTTCAAATAAATATTAGTGGAAAATTTGGAAATGCTCATTTTTTATAGCCTAGTATAAGGATAGTTTCTTTTCTGTTTTATTCTGTTTTAAAGCCCAAATATCTCAGAAATGATCTTTCCAGATTTTAAAATATTCAAAACTGGATTACAAAGATCGAATTTAAGGAACAAAAAGAACCTTTGTTCGGATTAACCTATGTAGATAATATGTTATTGTTTCAGAGAGAATTTTGTTTGTGTGTATAGATTAAAAAGATGAAATGGAAAGGAAAGATAAAAACTTTGGAAAAGGCAGATGGAAATATGGAACTTACTGCATTGAAACAATCGCGTGACCATTTCTGTCTTCAATTTCTCAGTTTTCCACACTGCTTACTGAAAAAATACAAATTCTATTTGCCGAAAACATGTTCGCTGCGGATTTTGTTTTCGGAAGAAAATGTTTTCCTTTTTTTTTTCAATCCTAAACATGTATTGATAATATACAGTGGAAACAAACTACGCCTTGTTTGTTATGAACTAAAAACTTTTGTATCCAAGTTTATACATTAACCACAAATTTTTTTTAAATGTATACACTACGTACAAATTACCAAAATCGCACATAATATGTAAAACTGCATAGTTTTATGATATTTGTATACGTGTAACATTGTCTCAACATTTTGTGAAAAACAGCAATGAGTTTCGATATTTCCGTAAATTATTACAATTCAAAAAGGAAAAAGAAACTATTATAATTTTTTTCTTACTCTTATGTTAAGCTAAATGTAATTTATATTGTCTACGCACGCAAACTGTCATTAAAATTTTGACTGACTTAAAAATAGGAAATACAGTAAAAACCCCGATTTTACGTCCCCCCAATTTATGTTTTCCGTTTTTAACGTTTTACTCATCGGATCCCGTTACCAGTTATGTTACTATGTATTTTAGATTTTCCCGTATTTTACGTAATTTTAACTCAGGCTCTTGAGGAACGTAAAATCGGGGTTTCGCCGTATTCATAATACAATAACAACATATCTCCAGTACTGTAGGGGAGGGTGGCCCAAAGCGGGTAGGTTTTCGAAGAACGCTCAAAAACTGTAGTTTTTGGATTTTATCGCAACAAATTCGGTTTTATTTCCTATCAGGGATCTTAAACTTCAAAACTAAAAGTGTTTTTTGTATTATTTCAAACCCAATATTTATTAATTATCAAACTTCACAAACATTTGAAAAACCCGCTTTGCCCTACCAGAGAGCCCAAAGCGGGTAAGCTAGACTAAGTGTGATTTGGAACATTTGTCAATCAAATATGAAGTTATAAATGATTAAAATAGTTCACTAGCTACCTGCCATTATAAAACAAATATAAAACTGTTTTCTTATCCAATTTAATGAGAGCACATTCGTTTATAAAACATAGAGAAATGACTGATTAAATTAATAGACTAATTAATTGCCATTCTAAAACATAATTTTTAAAAGTTATACTTATCCTATTGAAATAGAAAATCTAAGTCAGCACACGAGTCCAAAAATTATAAATAAATATATGATTATATCCTGTACCCGCTTAGCCTGATGGCACGTTTTTCCTTTCAATAATTATAACCTTTAATTTTAAAAAGAAACAAACGAAATGACTATCGTAGTTTGTAGGTGGATGGTGTCAGAATAACGTAATATTATTGACATTTAAAAAAATTAAGCTGGTCTTCGACTAATCACAAGTTGAAAAACGGAAGTTTTTTTTTAATGTATCATTTTTTTAATTTTAAGCCTAGTAGCGCCATGCCGCTTCACTGCTGCTTCACTGGGGCTGGTTAAAACTCAGGGCTGTTCATGTAAACACGAAATAAGTATGCATTGCCCCTTTCACATAATGGGGGGGGGGCATACGAGGGCCTACCCGCTTTGGGCGACCTACCCGCTTTGGACCACCCTCACTTACATTTGATGTGTAAGACGAAATTTGCTCGGAAATTTAAAAGAATGACAAATGTATACAAGCACACTAAACTAAAGGAAGCGAATGTACAGAAGAAAAAAATGCTTTCATTACTTAGGCAAAGTTTGCTAATTTAATAATTTAACACTCAGTTAGGTAAAATAATTGCTTTCAGTCCGTCTTTGCAGGAAGTTTAATTTTCTCTCACGATTAATGGAATTTGAAAAATAAGGTTTATGTGCAAGAAAATAATTTTTTTCGGGGGAGCGCACAATTTAATTATGTCTTTTATGTTAGTCCCCCGTCAGTGTTTCTCTTTGCTAATTGCAAGAAACTGCTCTAGGTAACTCAACACAAAGCAAACATAACAGACCCACGTTCCCCGTTCTGGAAAATATTAAAGAGAAAAATGACCATAGTTTCTGTTTTAATGAAATCGAAAATCTCAGTAATATGCTGTTAAATTTTTCTTAATTTGCCTTGTTCCTACCTCATTTCTACTTACAAAGTGCTTTCTCTAATGTTAGAACATTGCAGATTTATGCTCTACGGGATATTTATTCTCTCCCTAAAATAATGTAGCCGCAGAATACTTAATCTTTCTGATTGCGTTCCAACATTCATTTCAAAATAAATAGTTAGGTTAAATGTAATAATCAAAATATTAAACAGCAAGATTTTTTTTTTCCATATTTGACGTACAAGTTACATTGAATGTAGATAAAATGTTCATATACGTCAGTCGTAAACGTAAATTATGTCAAAACTTAAGGTTAAATAAAACTTATGCACTTATTCAATGATCATTACGATAAAAAAAATGCATTAATTTATCTTCTCAAAAATAAACAATAAAACATTCATCGAGCTTAGACAGATTTTATACGATTGTAGATTAGATTGGATATTAGGAAAACAAAATAAGTGCATTTCAAAGTAATAAAGGCAACATATTTTTTGAGAAAAGCAGGTAACTAACTCTTTTGTACTATTTATTGAAGACCTTTTGAAATATTTATTATCAATTTTATTCATGTTATCATTTTGTAGTCTTACAGCAATTTAAAGTTTAACTAGCTATGCTATTTTTCTTCCCTGCTAGTGTAGTTACTTTTAAAACTGAAATAGATATAAAAGAACTAAACTGACCCTTTAACAATTTTCTTTTTTTAATAGTCTTGGGAAAGGAAATTTTGTTGCTGTTAAACATGAAACATTTTACTGAAGTTGTGATTTATACTGCCGTGTGCAGGTAAACGGCAGTATCTACAAAAATGAGTTTCTGAGATATTTGAAGAAACGTGTTTTTGATTTCCCACAAATATCAATTAAATATTGAAATTTGATTTTAGGCTATTCTATATGTTTATATCGAAGTATTTTTGGGGCAGTTTGTTTCAATTTGATTTTGCAATCAAAATTTTAATTAAAGCAGATACTGCCGTTTACCTGCACTTCGCAGTAGTAATTTTCATGCACTTTTACTGGTAATCAGCAGTAACTGCACAATGTAATATTGAATGACCAATAATTACAAATTCAACAAAATACGGAGTAGATATGTCATTACGAAGTATATTTACTGCAATGTGAATAATATATTTTACTTTAAAAAATAAATAATACCGTGTATACACTTGACATAAATTTAATATCAATAAATGAAATGTAATTTAAAAATAAAATAAAAAGGCATATGTTTTGATTGCGTACGGCTTTGTCGAAAACTCTTTAATGTTCAAACGTTGTCACTTGGCAACTGGAAGATTCTTTAGTCATTTTTAAAACTACGAAAAATCGCTTAATGTTCCGCACTTTGCAATAAAGCAATAAATATCCATGAAAATTTAGGAGTAAGAAATGCTTCGTGTGTTGATAATGGCTCTCATCGAACTACTAAAAGTGCAGCAGCTTAGTATATAGAAAAAATTGTGAAAAATATCGTCTGCGACAGAACAAAACAAATGGAACAGAATCATTCTGTTGGTACACGTTTATTTATCGTCTGCCAAGCATTACTTGTGTTTACTCGTATGTTATCTTCTATAACTGTACATTAGCAAAAAATAATTTTGTTTAATTTTTTTAGAACACGGATATGAAGAACCAAAGATTTTTTTTTTTAAATGTTTGAGGGCTGTGTGAAATTACAAAACGTTTTCATCGACTTTATTTGAAATAAAGTATGATTATTTTCCCCCAAGTATCTCCCCCTTTTAAGTATCTCTTTCGCTCAAGGACGAGAGACGGTAATTCCCAAATTTTGCCGAAAGATAAAATACGACCTGGTACGCATACCTACATCTAATGAGAAGCGACTAGGAATCATTTTAAAAAATGCAATATTTTCTCTAAATTTACCTAATCCAGGAAATTTTTGAGAGGTCACACAATGACCTCCCATCGGGGCGTTACTGCTTGCCCTTAGTTGAGCCCCTCCAGACAATGGTTATGGGCAGGTATAGAGCAGTAAGTACATACTGCTGATGACCTGCATAATGTAGCGATAATATCAGTTACTGCTAATCACCACTCATAAAATAAATACTTTTATTTAG
The DNA here is from genome assembly GCF_026930045.1 of Uloborus diversus. Classification (NCBI taxonomy): domain Eukaryota; kingdom Metazoa; phylum Arthropoda; class Arachnida; order Araneae; family Uloboridae; genus Uloborus; species Uloborus diversus. The sequence goes on from NC_072731.1 coordinate 205,372,050, forward strand.
CTCTAACCAAATAAAAATGTTTGCACCATAAAACTAAAGAAGCATAGATTTGAAAAATTCCAAAAAAAAAAAAAAGAAAAGAAAAAAAAATGGAAAAAAAAATGCAGTTACTGCCATTTACCCTCCCACGGCAGAACGATCACGGACAAAAAATTTCATGAAAATCAAAAAATTTGCAGTTACTGCCTGCCCACGGGAGAAAATTTTCGTTCTTCCGTGGGCAGGTAAAGAGCAGTATGTACATATTGCCGACTTCCCGCAGAATGTTGCTAAAAAAGCAGTTACTGCTAATTACCACTGATAAAAAAATGCTTTTTTTTTTTTTTTTCTGCGGCAGCCAAATAAAAGTGTTTGTACCATAAAACTATAGTAATAAAGATTTCAAAAATGCAAAAAGATGAAAATCGAAAAATCTGCAGTTACTGCCGTTTACCTGCACACGGCAGTATATATGAGGCAGTGAAAAGCAAAGTGAGGCAAGTGGACATTTTCAAGTCTTGAGTAAAACGCGTTTAAAGATTAGCTCCTAGGAAGGCTTGCATTGATTTTTTTTCTAAATCATGCTGTATAGCAGCAACTACCAGGGCTACTAGTATCATCTCTAGCCCCATGACGGAGGAGAGGCTCACCTAAGTGTACTGGTTGTCTCCATTTTTTAAAATTTTGTCGCTTAGATTCCTTTGCTTCTCACTGCCTCATATGTAGTACGCACGTCTGGCGTTATTAACTCTGTCTGTCTTAGCTCGATAAGTACATTGCTTATGGAGCATAAATTTATATGAAAATATGAATGAAGACGGTACATTTATTAGATATTTTAAATATAAATTCAGCACAATTATTATTCATAATTAGACGATCATTATTAAAAGTAAAATAGATTAGCTAAAATTTTAAAATACTAAACTCTACTACATAAGTTTAAATACGTGTATAGAAAATATTAATACGATTTAAAGACAAAATTTGGTAGTTCAGAGCTTCCCAAGAGCATTTGAGAAAGGAAGCAATCTTATTAGTCATGCATTTCAGTTGCAGCTTTAAACACCTCTTAAGAATATTTAATATCGAATCAACTATCTACGCGAAATTATTGCTAAATAATAAAATAGCTATTCTTGGCTAACATTTCTGAGCTACAATGTATTATAAATGGAAGAAAAGAAGTATTGTAACTTCCTGTAATTAATTATTTAAAATGAATTTATTATCTGCATGAAATACCTGGCATTTACCCCGGCTACTTAAAACCTTCGCGTATAAAGGAAAATAAAAACGTGCCTGATATTTCTTTGTATGCTTTTTCGTATGCCTATTGTATGCATTTCCATTACTATCATAAACAAGAAGTTCCACCAAAAACTAAACGAGCTTACTTTCCTGTATACCCATATCCACATTCTAGTACCTGATGAATGTTCTCAAAAATAGATAAAATTGCAAATTGTTTCAAACTGAATTTTTTAATACTTTAAGCTGATTTCTAGGAATAAAATATGCCTCACTCATCTAAAAAATTAGATGCGTAAAAAATAAATAAATGAACAAACAAATAAAATAGCAGCACCTTTTAAACAAAGCAGCTAATACACTTTTTTTCATTAAAAAAAATCTTTAACCGCTTTTAAAACGAAAAAAATAATAATTAAAATTAATAAGCTTATTAAAATAAATACATCATATCAAAAGAAAAAATTCGTTTATTTTTCCCCTGTTACCAAAAATATTTTTTTAAACGTATTAATGCGTTTACCAAATTATATAAAAACAATAAAATGTCAACTTAAAGAAATAATTTTCATTGTTAAAAAAAAAGTCTGCGCGTATTTTTATGTAGAAACAGAAATGACTTCAAATTTTTCTGCCGAAAACTGAGTACCTAAATTTAGAGTGAAAATAAAAACAAGGCATATCAACAATAATTATTTCACGGTGGTTGTGGAGTCAGTCTCATTTTGGGATAAAGGAGTCGGACTCGGAGTTGAATATCCAAGAATCGAAGTCAGTCATTTTTCCTCCGTGTGTAATTTTTTGCCAAAGCTACGAAGTCAAAATCGGAGTCAGGGAGACAGAGTCGGACTAAGAACAGGAGTCGAAGTCGGAGTCAGGTGCCCCTAAATTCTCGGAGGCGCAGTTGGGAGTTGGTCGTCAAGTGTTTTTTTTTTTTTTTTTTTGCAACAAAATTTGTTTGAAATAAATCCGCCGTCAAGAAAGTCTACATTGATTTTCAGTTTCCCTGTAGGCGCTAATGATAAGGGATTTGAAATGTTCAGAATTGAACGGAAACTTGTTCAAATCAAAAAGATATTTTATATACAAGTTTTTCGTCAAAAGCTTTTTTCTACTAAGTTTGTTTGAAGCAAAGTCGCCTCTAAGTTCGGAAATGCCTTGTATTTTCCCGTAGGCACTAAGGTTATGCTTTTTTGAACTGTTCAAAATTGAACAAAAAATAGTTCGAATCGAAAAGTGAAGTAAAGGAATGAGGTGTCCTTACCGAGATCTTTTGAACAAGAAAAAAATGTTCGAATTGGACTATTCACTCAAAAAATATTGGAGGGGGGGGGGGAGACCGAAAGACATTATCTCCCATCTGACATGACCCGGGTGACATGTAGGGTGTGACAGATCCTACTTTCCAATTTTTAACTTTTCGATATTTATTTATTTATTTTTGGTTTTTGTAATATTTTCAAGATGCATTAAGCCTTCTTTCATGCTTTTTTCTTCTTTCTCCGACTTTTACTCGGAAAGTAGGCTAAAAAAAAGAAACTGATTAAGGCGAATAATATTATTTAAAATGACGCTATTAATGCAAGTAATTTTGCTTAGTCATTTTTTTCTGTTTTATATTTTTAAACACCTTAATATAATTTAAACAGAAATGATAAAAATGAACAAAAAAAATACTAATGAGAACTTTAAAAATTTGTATATGATTGGAAGCGATACATTTGAAACATACATTATTACAGCATACGCTTTTGTGGTATATTTGAGTAAGAAACAAAATTTTCATTTCAGTTACCGGTTAAAACTAAGAAAAGGAACATTGAAAGTTTCACTGAACTTTTCTTAAATGAAAGATATTTAAAAAAAAATTAATAATAAAATAATCTATAAAAAATTGTATTCAATATTAAAATAAACCTTAAAAGATAAAAATGAAAAAAAAAAAAATATGTATGCCGTCGTCCTAGAGCATACGCACTGTTTAGTGTTACCATTTGAGGCAGTGCAAGAAGGGTCATTCCATGCGAAATGAGCAAATCAGCTGTGGCTGACATGTCACAGATTTCAATGAAAATTTTTATTTAGGTAAACCATGCATATCTATGAGGAAATGCAAAGTATGGAAGTTTAAAATCTGTTTGTTGCTTTGTTATTGAAATTAGAAGTTGATGCTTACGCTAAGCCTAAATTTTCAGAGTCCATCACTACCAAACGTACCCTTAAAAAGTAAATATTTCCGCATTCTATAAACAATTTTCTATTGAGAAAGAGCAAAGTAAAATTTATTCGGATCTTTTTTTTGAATCTGAGATATTAACAAAGGTTGAAATTTTGCCAATTTACTTCAGATTTTAAATCACTCTTCTAGCCCTTTTAATGAAAAAAGACCAGTAAAAATAATTCAGATTGAAAAACTATCTATAACTAACTATCTGCTCTAATCTAGTAATTGTTTATGAATTTCTTGATGACGAAATCGTACTTTAAAAATCGAAAATTTCCGAAAATTTCATTTTTTCTTCTATTTTAGATGTTTTTTTGAAGATGAGGGAATGCTCTAAATTTACTCAAGTTTTTTTTTACGTAACATATTGAAGTGTCTTTTAGACGCTACTAAATTTTAATCATTGGTATCAGCGTATTTTTGTTACTAGAGTAACTTGAAATAAGGCAAAATTTCATTAGTTAGTTCTTTTTATTGTAAGTTTAGCAAAACTAACCATTTCTTCATTCAGTAAGTTACCGCCCTATACCCGCTGGCGGTGTATTTCATGTATTTCATTCGTGTTTCATTTTCTCAAAAGCATGCTTATGAAGTACTTGCTAAAATGTACATTTTTAAAAAATCGAAATAAATGTTAAATATGCTTGCTTTTGCATCATTGAGTTGTTTATCTAGTTTTTTGAATTCTCGTAATTTCACATAAGGGTCAATCCATACAGGTTCCATACAGAATAAACTACTCATTCATGTTCAAATATTTCTAAGTTATAAAATTTAAATAATTATTTTGAAAATTACAATATGTTTTCTCAGTATAAGGTATTATATGGGACACAATATACATAATTTCAGAAGGTGCAATGAAGTTTTCACCCTTTTTATTTCTGTTTTAGTGTGTGAATTGACTAGCAAAATTGCTCAATTTCAATGACCTGTATCTTTTTTACAAACCAAATACAAAAACAATATGTATAACATGTATCGTACTTGAATGGAATATTCAATTGGCCAAGAAATTTTATTTTTAATTCCATCCTCTTTTGGTTTACAGGGGTCTAAAAATGTCATTTTTGTAATTTTTCAGATTTTTGAGGGGCTGCAATCTATAAAGGGTGCACAAACACACAGCAACAATTACATATTCTTTTTAGAATGGTTCCAGTGATTAGTTTTTGCCGCATTTTATTTTGTGTTTCCGTCCCCTACGCGAGTTATCTCCCTTTGAAATGAGTAAAATTTTTACATTTGACCCTGAACTTTAACCTGTTGCCGTTATTTTAATTATTAACTCACAGCTACGTAGCTCAGCATGTAAGACTATCAATTTATGCAATTTAACATCAAAGCGTTAAATTAACTGTCATAAATGTAATTCAAATAGATTTTGGCCAAAATGCAAAGATCTAAAAGTCCTGACTACGAAAATCGTTTTTAATGACCTCTAAAAAATCAAAGGTCCAGTTGAGAGAAAAAATAAAAGTGATTTTAAACATTTTTCACATCCAGTTTTTAGGGATATGAATTTCAAAAAAAAATTGAAAATGGTCGAGCGCACCCATCCGTCGAACCTGTATGGATTACCCACAAAACACAAAGAAAATGCTATTTTTCTGAATTTTATTTTACGTTTGGAAATCAAAAACCAATTTCGAGTTTTTTCAAGCCAATAGAAGAAACACAGCTTTATATTCTTGTAAAATTTTTAAAGTTGTCTGAATTTTCCCTCATTTGAATTTTTGTGTCTATGTGAAGGGGAAAATCATCATTTTACAAAATGTCACTAAGTTAAAAACTGATTTTGGAAACAAAGGAGTTAAAATACAACTTCAAAAGTAAGGTATTTCTTTTATGATGCTTAGCACATTATTGGGTATTAATTTCATCTAAACTCATGCATTCCTTAAAGATTGAGATTAAAAAATAAAATGCTTAATTATGAGAAAATTGAAATATTTTCAGTTTTTGAAACTCTGTTAAAAGTTAACTATAAAAACTTTGAAAATTTTACTGACATCAGAGTAATTACCCTACTCCATAGATTGCAACAACATGTAACTTTTATGTTTTCATTAAATAGTTAATAAGATACCAGCCTTCAAAAATGCAACATTTAGCATTTATGAGAATGCTGTGAATTCGACCAATTTTCAATCGCATGTAACTATTCAAATAAAAAATTTTTGGCAAAAATATTTTGGATATTTTTATATAGGCATAAAAGGAACCTGTATACCAAATTTCATAAAAATCTGTTACCATGCGGCCACCACTTTTTTGCGATTTTTGCTCATTTCGTATGGAATGACCCAGAAGAAATGCAATCAATGGGATTTAAGTGCCAAAATTTGAAAAATGGACATAATCAGTACAAATGGTAGGAGATCATCTCCATTGTTTTAGTGCCATTGTATTAGTACTTTGATGGGTATTGCTTTACCGCATGATTTGGAGGGGAAAAAACAATGAAAGCCTGTGTAGGACCTGAGCTTGAAATGTGTTTTACTCGAAACTTTAAAAAGTCCGCTCACACCCCTTTGCTTCTTAATGCCTGAATTGATTATTACACTTGTTTGCAATGGTTCTTAACAAAAACGCATTGTAGCGAGGAAGAAAGGCCATTAACAGACGACATGTCAAACTTAGCTGTTACTTAAGTTGCGAATTGGAAAAATGCCAACTGTTTGTGATTTCTGGCTGGTTGACGCGTTCTATTCAAACGGATATTCTTCTCCGTTCATAAGAGTGAACAAATTTAACAATTTACCGCAATTATGACAAAAATTAAGAGTACATAAGCTTGGGTTGAACAAAATATTCCAGTTTCTTTCATTCTTCGATTTCTGCCTAACTTCATTAAAAATTCGAAAACCACGACTAAAACTACTCGTTGTTGAGAAATGTTGCATAGGACATGATGGTGTCACACTTATTTACCGCAACTGTATCAAGGGGTGCTCGATTACGGCTTGGCAAGACGTCACTCTTCTTAGTATACATAATAACTACTCGCTCAGCGCTGCACCAGTATATGAAGTACTAGTAGACCCGTGCGGAACTCCGCACTCTGCTTCGAGTCGTTTCATGTGGCATTTCTTTCTTTAAAAATTTCAAAGAAGAATATTATGAAGAATAATCGAAAAAAGTAAACGGATTTGAATAAACGGAAAAAAGTAAAGGCAAAAAAGAAGGCATGTAATTTAAAGACATCAGCGACGAAAGCCTCGTTACATACAAAAGTTGTGATGATGTAATCACACCTCACTTTTTGGTTGTACGTATTTTCAATGCAAACATAAATATCATTAAAAGTGTGACTGAGAGTGACTCGTGAAAAAGCAGTAGTTGTGCATGTGAAAAAACGGGTTGTGGCAAATACAATCCTCGCTATGTGAGCCTGTGACGGAAAAAAAACAAGCATAAAAGAGATATGTATTGGCTCGGATTCGAACTGGCGCCATTCTGATTGTCAGCATGACACTCCAACCAACCGAGCAACTTCGCCTTCGTTTTCGAGTGCTATTCATGGAAGCAATGTGCAATAAAAAACAGCAGAAAAGCTTTTTGCCAAAAAAAAAAAAACATGCGTCTATGTTTTGTCATTAACCAGATGATACGCTTTAAAATTATTTGTAAAACATGGAATTTGAATTAGGAATGAGGAAGATCTCGCGTAGCGATTTAAACAAACATTCCATAGAAATAATATATTAGATAGAAAATAAATGTTTTTATTTTTGAAAGTTGATACAATTTCCTATAGCAGGCTACTTTAACCGTTACGGCTTGAATGCTAGCACATGTTTTTCTTTTAATCGAACACTTAAAATTAAAAACCAAAACCAGTTGAACTGAATCAGTTTTTAAGTGTAAGTTTTCAAACGAAGAAAAATTGCATTTTTTCCCCGCCGAAAGTAAAGAATAAGAAAAGGATTTCTTATTTTTGAAGTTGATAATAAATTTAATGTTTTACATCGTATTCGAATAAATAGTTAAAGGTTTACTGGGTGAGACTCGTAATTTCAATTTCGCATAGTAGTTTTTTATTTATACAAAAGGTCGAACGCTGCTAACAGCAAAAACTACTTTTCAGCATACAATGAAGAGTTTTTCTGCGCAAAAAGGATTCCCTTGAGACCTGGATTTTTTAATCTAATATTTTTTATGGGTAAAATTATGCTTAGTAATCAGAACGGAATTAAAGCTTTAAAAAAAAAAAAGAACACCCTTTGATTAATAGTCAATTTATCTGAATAATAACTGTAGCCTGCATTAAAGAGTTGAAATGCCAAGGAGTTTTCCCATCGAGTTTATGTTATTGCCTTACGTGTGTTATCTGGTGTAATGAGTATTGTGAGGCTCTGAAAAGTTGAGCTCCAACTCTGACAATGTTTACCTCTGTTTCGGTAAATAGGGAGCGGTAATTGGTGCTAAATAGAGTTGAGAAACTTTCTTAGTAGTTTTTCAAAAATATTCCAACTAAAATCCGAGCCATTAACACATCTATTTATCACTAAAGTCCCCTAAAAAAGGTAAACATAGTCAAGATGATACGCTTTAAAAATATTTGTAAAACATGGAATTTGAATTAGGAATGAGGAAGATCTCGCCTAGCGATTTAAACAAACATTCCATAGAAATAATACATTAGATAGAAAATAAATGTTTTTATTTTTGAAAGTTGATACAATTTCCTATAGCAGGCTACTTTAACCGTTACGGCTTGAATGCTAGCACATGTTTTTCTTTTAATCGAACACTTAAAATTAAAAACCAAAACCAGTTGAACTGAATCTGTTTTTAAGTGTAATTTTTCAAACGAAGAAAAATTGCATTTTTTCCCCGCCGAAAGTAAAGAATAAGAAAAGGATTTCTTATTTTTGAAGTTGATAATAAATTTAATGTTTTACATCGTATTCGAATAAATAGTTAAAGGTTTACTGGGTGAGACTCGTAATTTCAATTTCGCATAGTAGTTGTTTATTTATACAAAAGGTCGAACACTGCTAACAGCAAAAACTACTTTTCAGCATACAATGAAGAGTTTTTCTGCGCAAAAAGGATTCCCTTGAGACCTGGATTTTTTAATCTAATATTTTTTATGCTTAAAATTATGCTTAGTAATCAGAACGGAATTAAAGCTTTAAAAAAAAAAAGAACACCCTTTGATTAATAGTCAATTTATCTGAATAATAACTGTAGCCTGCATTAAAGAGTTGAAATGCCAAGGAGTTTTCCCGTCGAGTTTATGTTATTGCCTTACGTGTGTTATCTGTTGTAATGAGTATTGTGAGGCTCTGAAAAGTTGAGCTCCAACTCTGACAATGTTTACCTCTGTTTCGGTAAATAGGGAGCGGTAATTGGTGCTAAATAGAGTTGAGAAACTTTCTTAGTAGTTTTTCAAAAATATTCCAACTAAAATCCGAGCCCATTAACACATCTATTTATCACTAAAGTCCCCTAAAAAAGGTAAACATAGTCAAGATGATACGCTTTAAAAATATTTGTAAAACATGGAATTTGAATTAGGAATGAGGAAGATCTCGCCTAGCGATTTAAACAAACATTCCATAGAAATAATACATTAGATAGAAAATAAATCTTTTTATTTTTGAAAGTTAATACAATTTCCTATAGCAGGCTGCTTTAACCGTTACTGCTTTAACTGTTACGGGTCACACCTCAACTAACCAAAGCCGCACTATACATAAAATGCGTAATATAAATCTGTAATGCGTAATATTAATCTAAATTAGCTATAATGGCGGACCCGAAGTTCAGCTACTTTAAAGCCGTACGCTTTACCAAAAAAAAAAAAAAAAAAAACTTATCAATGAAACCGAACAGCTAAGCCCAGTGCTTTTGAGCTTTATTATTATTTTAAAAAAAAATGTCGAAAGCGGTGCAAAAAATTGGAAATTGTATTAGAATTTTTAATAAAAAAATATGCATAAGAACTACAGGGTGCATAAAGATTATGCAAGAGCAAGGGGCGTTTCCAAAAAAAAATTATTTTTCGATCGTAGGTCTGATTTTTGTCATTAGCCGGCTCGATAAGCTTTTAAATGAGGGGTAAATCAAAGAAATCGATCAAGAAGTGAGGAAGATCTCGCGTAGGAACAAAAAACAGGCTACAGAAATAAAATATAAGGATCTCGCATACCGACAGCAAAATAATCCACTGAAATTGTTTATAAGATAAGATATTGAAGAGATGTGTTTTTGTTTTTGAAAATTTATACAATTTGTTATCACAGGCTGCTTGAACCGTTATGGCTTAGATGGTAGCACATATTCATCATTTAAGAGATCGGTTAAAATACAAAATCCGTTGAAATATGTTCGTTTTTTAAGCGCATCTTTTTAAATGCAGTAAAAATGTGACTGGCTATTTGTTTTTTGCCAAAAGGAGAAAAAAATGACATTTTGCCCATCAAGTTGTTAGTAATTTTAATGATTTACTTCGTATTCTAATAAATATTCATAGATTAACTAAATGAAACCGTAATTTCAATTTGAGAAAGTATTTTTTTTTTTTTTTTGTCCAAAGAGTCAAAAACTGTCATTAGAAGATCTGCATTGTAGTATACGATTTTTTATCTGAACAAAAATTATTCCATTGTAGTCTGAAATCTTAAACCTCATATTTATGTTTTCGCTTACATCATGCTTTCTTTTTCTGATAGGAGCCAAAGCTTTGAAAACAAAACAAAAACCTTATAATTATGAAACAATTGAGCTACATATTGCATCAACTTTTCGTAATAGCAAGGAGCGTTCCTATCATATTTACTTCATTCCCTCACTTGTATTAGTTCTTGTTTCTAAGTGTCCATGTAACGCATGATATTTGTCTAATTTTTCGATGCAAATAATCCGGGATGGGGCCCGAACACTCGTTCTTCTGGTTACCAGACGAACGCTCTGCCAATCGAGCTATTCTGCTCTGCCGATCACGGAGTAAGTTCAACTTATAAATTTAACAGAAAACCTGAGTCCGGTGCTTTAAAACAGGTTTTTTAATTAAAAAAATAATTTTTAGACTTTGGGTCTATTTTTCTCAGTAGCCTAAACGATAAGCTTTAAAATGAGGGTAAATCAAAGAAATCGATCAAGAATTGAGGAAGATCTGGCGTGGAAACCAAAAACAGGCTACAGAAATAATATATAAGGATTATAAGATCCAGTTCATAGCTGTGTCCACTATCTTAGTGACAAATGTTACTTAAGAACAGGAGCCCTGTGTCGATCCGATACATGCTTCCGTTTGCACAGGAAACGATGGTGCATACTTATAGACCGCAATTGTATTAAGGGGTGCTAGATTATGGCTTGACAAGACGTTATTCTTCTTTGCATACGTAATGATTACTCGCTCAGCGCTGCACCAGTATAGGAAGTATTGGTAGATCCAGCTTATAGCTGTATCCACTATCTTCGAGACAAATATTACTTTAGAATACGTGCCTAGTGTCAATCAGATTCATGACTTCGTTTGCACAGGACACGATGGTGCCATACTTATACACCGCAACTGTATCAAGGGGTGTTAGATTACGGCTTGACAGGACGCCACTCTTCTTTGCATACGTAATGATTACTCGCTCAGCGCTGCATCAGTATAGGAAGTATTAGTAGATCCAGCCCATAGCTGTATCCACTATCTTCGTGACAAATATTACTTTAAAACACGTGCCCAGTGTCAATCATGTTTCTCACAGTTGCCGTATTTTAATGGTGAATAAGTAGCTCATTACAAATAAGTATTGACACATTTTAATACGTATTCCATTCAAAACACCAAACACCATTAAATATCCTAAAAAAATTGAAAATATTAGGAATTGAATCATGTAATCATCAGAAAGTCGTCTGAAATTGAAAAATGTAAAATTAAGCAATTGAAATTCAAACCATGCAAAAATTTCTCTCAACGAAATGTGTAAATTTTGTCCAAAATCTTGTTAACTCTATATGACACTAGCAAAATTTTATTCCGTTCCCCTCAAAAAAGTTCAGCTTTAAATATGTGCATTAAGTAAATAAGAATTGTATCACTATCTCATTATTAAAGGATCTGACAACAACACCGCATTGATGCAATGACACTCAATATAGGTTTGTTTACGAAATATTTTTCTAATTGTTTTCAGTCGAAATGGCACGTAGTTTGAAAACTCCGCTAGAAAAATAATGGAATTATTTCACATATGCCGTTCCATTCAATCTTGTTTAAAAAATCTAATGTACTCTGTATGATTTCTACCAAATTACTTTCTGCCTGATATCTCTGAATTTATTAACTGGAAAAATATTTTCAAAACATTTATTTTTGATGATTTCCAACGAGTTATTTCATTCAGAAATGGTTGATTCTCAATTATTTCCTGTCACAAACTTTCAGGCACTGTTTTTTCTCTTCATAAAATCTAGAAAATGCTCAAATCGAAGAGCTTTTTTTTTTTTTTTGTCTTATTTTACTCTTTCCGTGTGAGTGTAACTGATCTGAAGAAAATTGAGTTTTATTTGTTTTGTTGCAGTAAACGGTGTTGAAAATAAAGACATTGTCCGCATTTCTAAAGACACATTGGCTAAAAACAATATTTTTTGATAAAATTCCATTGCTGCAAACTGCATTATTTTCTTAAACTTGAAGAAAAAGTGAAGTTATGAATGTGTCTTAAAAATGAAATATTTTTGTTAAAAAAAATCGAATGGATACAGTTCCTTTTTTATAAAAAAAAAGAAAAAAAAGAAGGAAAAAAAATTTGAACTGTGAAATAGTGAAGTTTGCACAGTAGCTTTGGTTAAAATAGTTTTGTACGATGCTGACTCGGAACATTTCTTTGTGGATACATTTTTGAAAATTTACCATGATTTCTCTACTCTATATCTGCCTGTTGAACATTTTGGTACCTTTAATATTGTGTATCAGCTTGTTTTATTTAAAAAGTTCATAAAAAATTAATGAATAACACCACCAAGAAAGTAATTTCTATGTAATTTTGACACAAACAAGACTGCTGTTAATGCAAGAAATGATAATCACAAATATTTATATTGTACCAAGCGACGTACTGTATTTAAAAGGTGCCCATAGTTATCTTTAAAAATTCTTTGCTGCAGCATTGATAACAATAATAACGCAATAAAATGTTTATTTAAAAAAGTACCTACTCTAAAACTTTTTATTCCATAAAATAAATTCTGAACACAAATCTTAAAAATAAGCTTTTATGTGATCGCTCAGTCATCAATAAAATATGTTAACTTTAGTTACAAATTTGACAAAAATTAAAAACTTTTCAAATTGTTTAATAATTAAAAAAAAAAGCTCTTTAATGAGACGTAAGATAAAACAGCTTTTTAATAAGACATAAGATAAAAAAAGCATGAAACAAAGATTTTGAAGTAAGAAAACTTTATTCGTGTTGACACTTCGTGTTTCTCTTAGTTGGTAGTCTTGAAAAGAAATGTTTAATGATCCTACATTTTTGTTCAACTCTGTCATCTTTCGAGTCTTGTCCTTCCCTTTTTCATTGTGTCCAAAGAGATTTTTCTATATTCAGATACCAACCACCTACATGCAGTTTAAAATATTTTTTATCTCCTGAGCATCAAGATAAAACTATTCGCTGTGATTGTGAACAAAACCCTTTAAGACGCAGAATACCTGTTTTCTTTCTCGATTTTACTAAGGCTGAACTTCGACAATATTTAAAACATTTAAAGTTTGTGTGGGCGGAAAATAGTTTAACACGATAAGTACATACAGCAATTATACTTAAAATACACCGCGAGCTCAGTTATTCCATCCGACTGCAGTTTCATGCTTTTTAGCACTCATTTGCCCAGAATAGGAATTACCTGAGCTGGAGGCAAAAAAAACCTCTTAAGGGAGCCAAGACTGCAAACAAACTGGTAGCTAATGTAGAGTTAGCACGCCAGATGAGTGACCGCAGCTGTGGTGCGGTTTAACTCAAATAGCATGGTATTTTGTAGTAAGTTACCGCCCTAAGCAGAAATACTTAATGTACACCGCCAGCTCAGTTATTTCATCCAAGGGCTGCAGTTTCGTGCTTTTTAGCACTCATCATCTCGGCTTAGAAAGTGAACATACAGCATTTTTTTTTTTAAATTAATAATTCTTTAATCAATAAAATTAAACAAAAATTAGACACGTACGCCAAAAGAGTCCATATTAAATCTGTGATGATTTTTCAGAATTTTCTGGGTAAGTATATGTGACTGATAATTAACAAGTGAACATTTACACTAATCTGTAACAGCTATAAAGTAATATTTCTTCCTCAAAACATAAAGCGTCAAATTCCTACATTTTCCTATTGTTAGTATGAAATTAAAAGCGCTATTTTTTTTCTTCAAATATCTCAATAACTTATTTCTGCATATACTAACCTTTACCTTCTCATTGCAGAGTATGATGTTGTAGATATACTCAACTACGTTAATTTATATACTTCTTTATTAAGGGAGTATGAATGTGGTCAACATTTTCACAACGTTTAATTAGAAACTTAATACATTTTATAAATTTAATATAAATGTAGTTAAATAGAAATTAATAATTTTTCAGAAAACGAACTGAAACTTAAAGTTATATAAGCTTAAACACATGCGAATTAAAATACATTATACTTAGAAATTACGAAGTGTAGTTACTGTATTCCGATAAAGCTTATCTCTTAAAATTCGGCTTCATGCACTCCAGATGTATTTTTTAAATTCTACTTTTGGAGGTAGTTTTCTAGCATTAGATCAATATTCTCTGAAGTAACTTCGGTTGCAAATTATGTGAAAGAAATTGTCTCATACTTAAAACTGATGACTTTGACTGACAGACGTTGGTAGGACATTGTTTGGAGAGTTCAAAGTCATACATCAAACTGAGGACTTTGAACAGGCTTTGGTTTTTAGAAAACAATCAAAAAATCTCTCTCATGTAAAAATTAAACTTATTTCATGCTTCAAAATTTATAATGAATCACATTTTTTCCAAATTTTTAGACTTTATTTATCAGTAAATAACAAGCATGTGTAACGTAGTATAACAAATAGGGCTAATAACAAATTAAAAAGTATGTCATAAAAAATCATTCCAGCCACAAATAAAAGTTTCAATAACGTAACAAGCATACAATTAAATGATGATTAAAAAAACTGTTGTTGTGTGGGTTTTTTTTTCCTATCATTAATATACCTGTAACGCATAAATTATTCAATAACTCGAACTACCAGTAAAAAAAAAAAGATTAATACTAACGTTGTTTATTGATTGTTGAATTCAAAGTGGTTAAATACGGAGGGGGGGGGGGGTGAGTTGTTTTATATCAGTCACATACTTTGGAAAACTATTATCAGATTCAACGTAATTGTACTTTTTATTTTTGTAATAGTATGAATCAAAGAAAATGTTGGACATAAATTGAAAAAAAAAATATATTTATAATTGAAAAAATATTTTTTTCTAAGTTTCTTGCTAAGAACATTTCAATGTGAAAGATGAAATTCAAAAAAAAAAAAAAAAACTTATATCGCTGTTGCATTTCAGTATAATTTTAATATTAACTCTTGAGGATGTGAAGCTGGGACACTTAGTATCCATTTTCAGGTTACAAAATAAAACATTTTTATTTCCTTCAAAAGCTTTTTGTGCAAGCCATAAATACTTCATTATTCCGGAAAATAATTCTGCTATCAATAAAAATATGATTTATAATTTATAATTATTAGAATTGATTGCAACACCAAAACGTTGGATGTGCTTTGTACTGCATTTGTTAGACTGACTCAGAGGTCTTCGAAGTGAATATATTAAAATAGGGAAGCATATTTGTCATATGACATTTTTTATATGTTTTTTGTAATGTTAAAAAACGAATTACAATCAAAAATGCCGAAAAATGAATTTAGTTCATAATTAACATTTAAAAAAGAATTAAAAATTATTAGCATACAATTCACGCGACATGAAAAAATAAACACGAATATTTTTCATAACCGAAGTTTTGTAATATCAATATTAAAGAAATTTGAAAACACCAGTTTCTTCAAGACTTAAAAGAAGATCTAAAGCGGAAGTATAAAGAACAAAATATAAAATCAGTACAAGGATGGCGAAGAAAAAATAAAGCTGTTTGAATAAGAGGTGAGAATTGGATAACATTTCTTGGATACAAAGCATGTCAAGTTTTCAAAACATGCTAGGAAATATAGAAACGCCAAAAAGAATAAACAAGTAACCACGATGGGGGAAAGGGGAAAATATTTAAGAGAAAAGTGCTTGCGAAATAGAAGAAACAGACGGGTAAGATATGGAGAAAACTTTGTTATTTTTTCTTTATATCCCGAAGAAAGAACGGATTTTGAGATTTTTTTTTCCATAACAGTCGATAATTTTTATAAAAGGTTTTATAAGTTGTTTTATTTTACCGTTATAGTCTTTTCAGGCAATGTAGCTCAAAATGGTCTGATACTTTAGGATAGTTTAAAAATTACCCATTATTATAATCGCTGGACATGTATTTTTACAATAATTTTGTCATACTTGCTCTGTCTCTTTATGTTTGTTCGATTAGCTTTTTTGTCGATGCCAGAAACAGAAATGAATTGCAGTAAGCATCCTGTATTAAGTATTGTAATAAAATTGAAAATTAATTTAAGTAAAATTGAAAGTAAAAATGTAAAAGTAAAATTGAAAATTAATTTAAATGCTAAACTTAGAAGTTAATTCCAGAAAGTTTACTTTTGAAGCTCTACAAACTCTTTAAATAATTTAGGTTTTCAGGGCTTTTCACTCACGTTACAGATTGAGAAGCAGTAAAAAAAAAATATTTTTAACCATATAGTTTCAGCATCAGCAAAATTCGTTTCTTACTCTATTTAGTAATATGCGGACATTAATGATTAGTACATGTTTAAGAAACATCTTCGCTATTAAGGCCAACCCACGTAGGAAAATCTTTAAAAGAGCTGAGAGAGGACCTCAAAAGTTAGCAACTATCACAATGAAAATTTGAATTATATTTGAGAACTTATATCATTTCAGAAAGAACTAATTCATTTCCTCATGCTGTAAAATTTTCATGTGGAGTGAGATCTGGGTTCATTTTCTCACCTTCATATGTTGCTCCTTTTGTCTCTTTCATGGTTAATAATTGACGCTAAAACATTGATTTTTCACAAAATATGGAGATATTTTTCTCTAGCGAAATATGACTAGGGACAGTCAATTGAGAGGCATATTTATGTGACGTGCAGTGTGCGAAAAGGTAGGCTTGTTTGGTTCTAGACTGTTAAATTTTAAAAATAAATCGTCCTTGTACTATTTTTTTCCATTTCTCTGCATTTTTTTTTTTTTTTTTTGGCATTTTAAAGTCTGTTTACAAAAAAAATCATTTGCTAAGTTATATTCTAGAAAAATTGTAGAATCAAATGTTACATTATATAACATCAAAAAGCTTTTTCAATTCCGTGAAAAGTGTGCCTTCTCCCCCCCCCCCCTTTTTTTTAAAGCGTGCATGCAAATTAAATTTTTGTGAATCATTTCATGATTTCAGAAAAAGCTTGAAGAAATTTTCTATTTTTTTTAACTTGCGAAATATTGTCAGTTAATAAAGCTTTCAAAACTTGAAACTTTTCTGATAGCATAAATATTAATATTGATATGGGCTTATTTTTCTAAAAAAATATTAGTACAAGTAAAATGTGTGTTAAATAAAAAACGTATTCATTACTGTAGCAAAATTAATATTGCTTAAGTGGAAAGAAAATTACATTGCTCTCCATGATTAATTTTCATGCTGGAATCTGTTGGCAACTTGTATGTCTTGTTTCCAACTGTTGAGTAATACAATTTTTAATCTAATATATTTATTGTCAAAAGTTATAAATGAGCAGCTGTAATGTGTTGTGTAAGAAAAATATCGCTTGTGTGAAAGATTTCCCCCACTCAGTTTTCCCTCATGTGGTTCTTTTTTTTTCCTATATCGTCGCCTCAGTAAAACACTAAAACATCTAAGTCCAGGAATAACTACTGTTGATTTGAAGTAATGATATTATTTTGAAGTTTTCTAAAATTATTTTTTACTATAATAACGGACGCAAATTTATGTGGTTAATGTTATGAGCAGGACAAAATAAAAAGCCGGTATTACATTAACAAAAATGCTGTTCTTTGGAGGTACTTTTAAGCCTCAATAAAATTCTCCTCAAGAAGAAAAAAAGGGAAACTACAGGTTAAATATGTTCCACCTTCTTCTCCCCAGGTGTAAAGCATATTAGCTAAACTTATTATTTTGGACTGCAGGTTGCAATGTGAATACGTATTATTAAAAATCCGACCACTCCAGGCTTTAAGCGAGTTCATTTAGTTTCCTTTGTTAACGTGTCATAATAGCCTTTCTTCAGTTTAATGAATACTGTATTTCCACCATTCTTTAAATATTAAATGTAAGAGAAACACCTGTGATATATTTTTTGAATGCTTATTTACCAAATGATGACAAACAAAGCTGACAAACAAAGTTTTTTTAAACAAGACTATTATTTCTACTTCAAAATAAAACCATTAAAAAGTGCTTGTACCTGTTTTTGAGTTCAAATATAGGTTATAATAAAGATTGAAGAAAAAAAAGTGTTGCACATTCAGCGAATCTAAGGTAATAACATATTGAATAAGAATTAATTCAATGTCTAAGGCCTTACTGAATGACTTCATTCGAAATAAATAAAAGCGTACATTGTAAAATATTGATTTTATATTAAAAATATAAGTCACAAAAGAATGGTTAAAGCACTTAATAACGAAGTTTTGATGCCATTGTTTTTTATGTCAGTGAAAAACATTAGAAATACCAGTAACTAAAATTAAAAAATAAAAAAAAACACCTTGTAAAAGTATGAAACAATTACAAGTATTTTATTTGTTGACGAATAGCAACTGACAGAAGATAAAAATGTTTAATCATTGCGTTTAATTTCCTTGTCGGAAAACAATGAATTCCGTTACCAATCGCATGATTCAAGGCTTAGCCATATTTAAAATCTGCTTTAAAAAAAACGTTATAATTCGAATACTATATTACATGGTTATTAAGTTCTAAACTCATTCTGTCAGACGCAGAAAAAATTACTCTCTATTTTAGTACTAAATTCTTAAGTTTTTAATACGTTTTCACTGCAGAAATCACGCAAAACCTTTTAGAGGTTTTTAACTAATTTCTTCGTTAATTAATGCCATCCAAAGACGCAACCTAGCTAAGAACATTCTCTATCAGCTCTCCTGTCGAACCAAAAACCATTTTTCTAAATCGGTTCATCCTTTTAGGCGCTGGAGTGTCACAGAGGATACGCTTACACCCAGATACACAGATACATAGATACACAGACATGTCAAACATGATAGCCTTCCTTTGTGTGTCAGGGGTTAGTGAAATAAATGAATGCTTTGAATTCTGAACTGCAAAGAGCGAAATGCCACAAAATAATAAAAATGAAAGCACAATAATAAAGCTATTCGTTTATTAACTAATAATTTTAATACAAAATACAAAGCAAATATTCATTTGTCAATAAGAATTATCCGCAATAGTATAACTTGGAAATAATAAAGAGATTTATTGATTTACCTATAATTTAAAGACAAAATATAAAGCAAATATACGTGAAATATCCATTTAAAAATAATGAACCACAAAATATCAATTTGAAGAAAAAAAAAGCAACTCGTTCATTTACTTGTAATTTGTACAAAAAATGTGAGACAAATATGTTATCAGTCAATACGAATTATGAATTTATTCCTGAACATAATGTATTGCAAAATGGCAAAATGAAACTTTTTAAATTCTGCTTCCTGTTGTCATTTTGAACGACTTTTTAAATCTTTAAATTTGATTTTTTTTAATATTTAGATTTTGAGAGTTATTTTAGACAGCAAAGTTTACATTGTGAAATTAAGAATCAAAGTAATTCCAGATCTCTGCAAGATGTGCAGAAATGAAGATACCATTGCAGCTTAAATAAGAACAAAGTTCCAACTTTGTTTAGTTTCTGAAGAAAAGTCAGTTTTTCACGAATCTTAAATTTAGCTTTCATTCTAAAATGTCAGAAGAAAAAACAAAGTTAGATTCAAGAAAGGGGGAAAAACTGTCAGAATGAATTTTGAAAGCGAAAGTTTTTTATTCCCTTTTTATTATTTGAGACTAAAAATTGAAAATTTTTGCACTGTGTAGATTTTTTTTTTGTGTGTGAATCTTGAAGATCATTGCAACTTTCTCCATAGTAGAAATCGTAATGGATGAGACTGTAGGGCAGCTGCCATTAAGGCAATCGTTTGATAATGAGGAATGTTTAACTGAAACTCATTATCCAGATAACGTTTGAAAAGTTTAGCAAAATACTTTTAACTCTGAAACATTCCATATAAGTCCATAGTAATTTTGGTCCACATATGTTAATGCTCACATTATGCAAACCTTCTCTTGTAACCAATAATTATAATGAATAATTCTCCTTTTACTCCATAGTTAGTTCTTTTACTTCCAAATAGCTGTTTAAATAATAATGATAATACACTTGATTACCTAGGAAACATATCAACCGTTTACTTCTTTCCAATAATAATAGAATACGTTCAGTCTAATTAAAAAAAGGAAAAAAAAAAAAGCTGCAGCGTTTATTTTTCTGATTGGAAAGCACTTTTCGATAAACTTGTTTGCATTCTCCAAAACAATTAGGTCTGATAGTTTTTTTTCCCCAAAACATTTTCTCATTACAGCTTAGTTTGAGTATCTTCGTCTAGACAACTGGATAGGAAATCAATTTTATCTCTTCGTTGGAAATAATTATTTACAGGAGATGCTTAAACTGTGTAAGAACTGTCAGTTCTTTAAGAATACATGAAATAAGGAATGCGAAACAAATTAATATGTAACCGTAAATTAAATTCGTTTGAATTAGTTTGCTGTTTTTAGCATTAATTAAATAAGGACCTTGTTAATTATGTAACTATAACTTCAGAAACTGTAAACCGATAATATAATTTACTTTTTATACATTTATGACACTAATCTAAGGCTAAGGATCTAAGGAATAAGTTGAGATGAGAATCTAAATCTAAGGATTAAGTTGACAGATGAAAATTAAGATACAAAACGGACTACAGCTATGCTATTTTAAAATTTATGAATTTAGCATACATTAAAAATCATAATGGTGCATATGTTACAGTAGAATACTTAGATGTGTTAGGAGTTCTCTTCTTTCAAGAATACAACGCGGAAGATTAGACAAGCATTTCTAAGGTTTTAAAACTGAGTGTGCTCAAGGTGTGTTTTCCCTATTTTTGTACATTTAGAATACTGTCTAACTCTCAAGTCATCTGTGATAAAGGAAAAAGCAGTAATTAATATTTCTTCTTGAGATAACTTAAAGCGAAAACCATTTGCCTTCTAAAATGCTACGAAAGAGAGGCAATATATTTCCAGATTTCTAAAAGTGGATTGCCTTAAGGAAATCAGATACGACTTAATATAACATGAATGTTTTAATGCTTATTGTGAGAAACCAGGAAAAAATCCCATCACTTGTACAATTCAAAGCCATTCCAAAGTAATTTCACTACATAATCCATTATCCATATTGCTTGGAATCACAAGAAAAGTTACGCAACAGTAAACTAACATGTAAAGCGTGGGGGAAAAATAAAAAAAATGTCAAAAAATTTGGTAAAAAAGATGGAGTAAGTACAGGTGAAGCAATGATGTGATTTTTGGGATATGTTGAACTCGAATTCCAATATGAATTCTACGAACATTAAAGTTACAGGATTAGCAAGGATCTTTTTTATGTTTTGTTATGTTATGTTATGCAGAAAATTTAAAACCAATATGTAATGAGGGTACTTCAGTAACCTTAATGATGAAGTTCTTTTACTTTTGATTGGTATTTTTATCAGTCATTGGTGTGCTTTAATGTCATTTACTAGTGTATAGGTATAAAGAGTTAAAAACAGGTAATATAGGTGAAAAATCGTGTCATTGATCTTCGGTTCATAAAATAGACATTTGCTTTTTCGTTAAATAATAAATCAGTGAAATCTATGTAACAAACACCGGTAAGTGTGGAAAAATTTGAAATATAGAAATAATTTAATTAATAAAATAGTAGTTTTTAAAAAAGGTCCTTAAAATGTCAGAAATTTGTACCTTTTTCCAAATTAATGAAAAAAGTCTTTCCAGTAGCAAAATAATTTATCTCCCTATGCTACACATATGTATACTCATTACAATATGTGAAACAATAACATCGAAATAGTTCGTTTTGGCAAAAAAAAAAAAAAAAAAAAAAAAAAAAAAAAAAAAAAAACCTCAGTGCAGTTATTTAAAAATAAGGGAAATGTTTTAAACATAGGTAACGTGTTATTGCAATGATTGATGGGAAGACTTTTGGCCAGTCTGATTTTTTTTTATTAATCTTAAAACGTAAAGCTGACAGGAATTGTTTGCCACCATAGCCAGGATTTTGGAGTCGGAGTGTAGTTGGAGTTGGACTGGTTTTGGACAAAGGGAGTCGAACTCAGTTCTAAAATTTCATCAGTCGGAATAGACACCTTTTCCTCCGACGCCGCAACCCTAGTCATAACAATAGTTTGCATTAAAACATCATTTTCTAAGTAATATAACTTAAAAATTACATTAGTTTTCCTTGTTTATTTCATTACTGTCTTAAAAGAATGTGCCAATTGTTAAGCTTAGTGCTCAGTTTAAAACTCCACTTCTTAAGAAATTACCACTTCTTAAGACCACTTCTTAAGAAATTTGTATTGTTACTGAATCTGCGTCAATTGTTAAATTTAGTGCTCAGTATATAACTCCACAGTGCAGTACTATACATCACTTCTTAAAAAACATTTGTATCGACACTGACTCTGCAGATACATTTTCTACCAATTTATGAGTAGATTTGGGTATATTTCTTTAGTTGTCAATCCGAATAAGCGACTTATCGGGCTAAGAATAAAAACAGCTACAGTTAAGGCAAACCTAACCTGAAATTATCGTAATGTTTGCGACTAGTACGCTTTCCTAATGCTGCCAGTTTAAATTTGAATCAACTATAGTTATCTTTCTCCCATTTTACTTCATAATGCCTTTCAAATATTCTGTGTTCATTCATCTTTTTCCTCCATGTGACAGCATTATTTTCGCGTCATGTTATGTTGACTGAAAACAAAAATTTTGAAACGCTTCAGAAAATTGACACTGTGCGTGACACGAAGATGTCATCGACTTTTGATGCTATTCGCACTTGAACAATTGTCTCCTCTTCTTGATGTTTTCCCCTTACATTGCTACGACTTCTTTTTTCATATTTTTCGTTTTGTTTCTTGTTTTGTTTTTTTTCCCCAGTGAAAATAAAGTAATGTTGCAGTTTTACAAAGAATTATATTTATATATCCATGTAACTAGTTTAAGAAAAACAGATTGTTAAAATTACCCCACGAAGCATAAAAGCATGATAACAATAGTAAATTTTCTTCTGTATTGAATAAACCTGCTTCTTTAGTTTTATTTTTATTTATCACGAAAAAAAAATCCTTGAACTAAATTTTATTCACAGATTTTTCTTCAAGAGATAAACTGAATCTTTCATGCATGAAAACTGTTTTCATTGCATCTTTTTTTCTCCGAAAGTTGTTATAACTATTGTAATGATACTTGCGTATCCTTTAAGTGCATTACATAGAGAAAAAAATACCCTACTTAAAAAAAATGACGTCAGGATGGTACTTTATATTATTGTAGAAACTTTATACATTTAAAGGCATATGAAGCACCATTTGAACAGTGTTATGAAGTACAGTTTGATGTTCACTGCAGTCAATAACAAAAAGTTCCCTAGCCAGTCGGTTTCTGGGAAAACATAAAATTTCATTGGAAAAACCTCGTGAGCAATTTAATGCAATTTATGAAATAAAAAATTTACCAAAGTCATCCAAAACTTGGCAGCTCACACAGCTTACACTCAAAGGACTCTGAGGACTAACATCTCCGGTTTAATCATCCGGTTAAATGCCCTCTTCAAAAAATATTTTTTTAATTATTTTTAATAAATTATTTAATAATTTGTGTACATTTTATACCTTGAACTATTATTATTTTGAAGCTCATACAAAATACAAAATTATAATTAACGTAAAAACGTCAAGTACAACATATTTTGGCATTTATTTCTGACATTTTTTAAAGGAGTCCAAGCAGGAAACTTGAATATGTGAAAAAAGAAGAAGTTTCAGAATTTAATGAATGCTATCACGAAAATGTGTTTTTAAGAAGACCAAAATTTTATTGCCAGTATAAGAGCTTATTAAAAATAAATAGGCAAGTATTTTAATTTTAAGAAATAGTCTTACTTTATTTCTAAAATCATACTAGGAAAATTTCGTCTTTTGTTTTATTCGATTTCTATTCATTATACGTTTAAATTTTATTGTAAATGTTTTACAGAAAAATTTAGTATAAAAAACATTTTTTTTTTAAATGTCCTCAGTGTACAATACTAAGTTTTTCCTTGTTGTAAAAAGTGAGATTAACCAGTACAGCGAAATGTACAGCAGGCGAAATATACTTCTACGACTTCTGTACTACTGCTATAATACGAACTACTGATGACCCCTCCATTGACTTACACTCACCAATGAACGCAAGTGGCCAATTCAGGAGTGGATTTCATTAAAGTAGAACATGTAGAATCAGGGTATGTTTATTCTAATTTAACCACATGAAAACATTTTCATTTTTGACATGTGGGGCTACTCTGGAATTTGGAATTGCAAAAGCATAGGTATTACAACACATAGACAGTTGCTAATAGTGCGATAATAGTAATGTCGAATTGGAGGAAAACCCCAAAAATGTCATGCATACGTAAACATATAATCTAAGGCTGTGGAGAATTACTTATGCAAAAAGAACTGCTGGTGTATAACAGCAACAACTTTAGTGATACAAATACTGATTTATCAGAATTTGATGATTTACATTACATTTTTAATTCTTAAAACCGATAAGCAATTGTCCCATCGATTTCAGTATACTGTATTTTCCTCTTGATAACTCGATGGAAACAGATTTTTAATAAACATTTTCGTTCAGTACAACAGTCATACACAATATAAAAACTATATGTCTGTAATTTAATTCCAGTCCACGCAAACAGTTACAATCCCATTATTTTTTCCTCCCGGAAACATTAATAGAAACAATAATTTCGTTTCCTCTACTTGATTAAACTTTTAATTCAACTTTGGAAAAGTAACTTCAGCGGAAAATCAACCAATGATTAGATTAAATTGGAGTTTCTGCTCGGATCTTGGAAATAACTACAGAACCCTCTGTGAACCTTTTTTCACGGTTGATACGTTTGTGGAACCCAATTCCAGTCGAGCGGTAATCATACGATATTTGAAAGTCATTTGAGCAGTTTTTCGCTTTGATTTTAAAGTTCTTCGATTGAAAACTGTAATTGTGTCAAAATATAAATGCAGTACTGACAAATGTTTATTATGAAAACATTTTTAGTTATATGAAATTAAAATGTTAAATAATAGTAAAAGCGCAGAAACTGTCGAAAATATACAAGATTTAGTACACGATTGCAGAAGAATATGAAATAAATGGCAGTGCCTTATATCTGACGGCGTGTCTAATACATTTTTATAAACTCAATTTTATAAAAATTTGCTTTAATGAAGACAAAATATATCTATTAAATTACACATACTATTTAAAATATCTTGCACGTATTTTAAATGGTCAAGTCATTCAAAAGCCTACGCTTTTTTGTATAAGTTGAAGATTGTTTAAAGCTTATATGGGGCTTGAAACAACTGTGATGTATGCTTTTTTTAGCCAAAATTTAGTCTTACACTCACCTTATAGAAAAAATCACCAACACGCGATCTTTTTTTCTTTTCTTTGTCGCATGGTTATGTTTCTTGTTTTTGTTTTTACTTTCTTCTGTATCTAATATATAGAAGTAAGAATTAGATTCGAACAAATTTTCGAATTTCGAATTTTGACGGATTCGAACGTTTTGAGGTGTGCTGAGTCCATTTCGACCATTTTTGGAAAATGTCTGTCTGTCTGTGTATGTATGTGTGTGTGTGTATGTGTCATGTCTCCGTGTGACCAGTTTTTTGTGGCCGCTCTACTGCAAAAACTACCGCATGAAATCGAACGAAATTTGGTACACATATGTGCCTCTATGTGAGCTTGTCCCCATTGTTTTTTGGCGCAAATTCCTCCAAGGGGGGTGGAGCAATGGGACGTTTTTTGAGTTACGCGTGCTTGCTATTCCTCAGGAAGTAACTGGCGGAATCAAACAAAATTGGGTCCATTCGTTGCCATTAACAGGAACAGGTGCTGATTCAATTTTGGTGTCAATAACTCAAACGGGGAGTGAGCTATAGAACGTTTTTTGTCGTCAATTGTGACTGCTGTATCTCAAGAAATAATGAACGGAATGAAAGAAAAATTTATCGGCAAGTAGCCCTTAGTGGGTATAAGAGCTGATTTCATTTTGGTGCCAACAGCTAAAAAGGGGATAACGCAATCGCCCGTTCTTTTTATCCATTGTGAGTGTCCTATCTCAAGAAGTAATGCTACGTTCTGGATGAAATTTGGAATATATGTGAATCCATATGTAAACAGGCTTTGGTTCAATTTTGACGCCAATCGTTCCAAGTTGTGTTGATTATTTATTTTTTTTTTTGCGAATAAAAATAGCTTTATTAATGCAACAACAAGAAAGATAAATCGTAATAGATTGTCGTCTGAGTATTTCTCGTGATTTTAGTTGTATGGAAATGATCGAAAATATTATCGCAGTGATTTAAAATTTTTAACTGTTGCCATCTTATGTTTGTTAACAAATAAAATATTTGTCATTAATTCAAGCAAGACTTTTAAAATAACTTTCAATTTTCGCTCTTTGCTTTGCTTGTGTAATTATTCAGACATTGGGATGGTCGTCAAGTTTTTGCATCTGATTTTGTTTTTGTTGGGAATATTGCTTCCTCGTCAAGCATGGGGAGGGATCAGAAAAAAAAAGAAAAATATAGAAGAAAGTTTCATGATGGCCACAGCATACTAGTTCCTTTTGCTTACGTTTATCGTTATTTTGGCTGTATTATAATTTATTTATTTATTTAAATATTTGCTTCTTTTCCTTATGCTTGATTGATCTGCAGCACGTGCATTGATTTTCTTTTTCAACTACCGTCAAATTTTCTTCCTCTTCCAAATTATTGAATTACTGCAGTTTTTTTCTAAGAAAAAGTGACTGACTTCTTGGTCAGGTGTGTATTAACTTGGATTTAAATTGTTGTAACGCTAAAAAATGTAGTAATTATACTTAAATACTTACTGCATGTGGCACTTAGGTTACATACACCCTATGTTACATACTTCACAAGAGGTGAAGTATGTAATGACGCTGGGAGCTTTTATGATCAAAGTAAATACAAAGAAACTCTATTCAGGATCTCAGAAATAGGGTAATAAGTTTTATAAACTATATTTCTCTGTGCTCACACACACACACAATAGCCGTTTGTATATAAATGTAAAAAGAAACATCAGAGAAAGTGCCATTAATGCTCGAGCAAACAAGGTAAGCGGTACAAGAAAGAAAAAAATACAAACAAATATGCTTCGCAGTTTCAGAACATTATGAAAAGTATTGTTCATAAAGCTTTAAATGTTTAATTTATGCAGAAAAACACTGCCGCTCAAAATAAAGCAATTTAAATAACCAGAAAACAACCGTTTGAAGACAAAGTGACTCATGAAATGCCTTGTACATATAAAGGAGAAAACTAAAAACATTCAACCAAAACATTATAGAAAAAGTCATTCTTACTTCATCATTTCCTGTAAATTAAAGCAACTAATATTAAATGTAACCTTTCT
This sequence comes from Uloborus diversus, assembly GCF_026930045.1. Lineage (NCBI taxonomy): Eukaryota > Metazoa > Arthropoda > Arachnida > Araneae > Uloboridae > Uloborus > Uloborus diversus. The sequence goes on from NC_072731.1 coordinate 205,399,497, forward strand.
TGAAAAAAAAAAAAAGATTTCTTTTTTCATCTTGTAAAATAAAAATTCAAATAAAGAATTTCAATTCAAGTAAACTCAGAGTAGGAACCGATTCTTTAAAAAAAAAAAAAAACTAAATCTGTGTGTAATCATTTTGTTCTGCTTTAGAAACTACTACTTTTCCGTTAAAGTCTCTCTCTCTCTTTTTTTGTTATTAAAGTTTTAAAGGGCAAGAACTTTTCATGGAATTTCCGTCCTCCTTTCGGACCGCCTGTCAAATGGTGGCGCCGGATTTCCTAACTGTAATTGTTTCCGAAGTAAAAATTTAAAAGGAAAATACTTCTTTGTGTCATAAGTTTAATAATTAATTTTTAAATCAACATCTTAAAGAAATATGGAGAGTTGAATCTGATTTATTTCCCGTTTTTTTTCGTACTAAAATTAATTATGATTGAAATTAGTTTATTTTAATTGCTTAATTTATCGAATTGTTTCACCTTACTCGACACTTTACTCACAATTACTCGAAATGTTATGTGGATGATGTATAAAAAAATATTTTTCATTATTTAATTTATCATATTATTAAAAGCTTACTTTGATCATATTTAATGATGTAATGATGAATCTATTGAAGTTATTGGTGTGATTGAAAATATTTAAATTAATGAGTAATATAATAGTAAAAAATTATGCTTTTTAGTTCCTTTTAATTCTGTTTTGAATTATGGTTTCATTTTTTTATGACTTCTATGCCTTAAAAACTTATAACAACACAGGAAAAGAAATTTAAAAAAAGAGTAAACAGAAGTTCATCGAACTGTCATCGCAAACGTAATTAAAAAAAAAAAGAACTATCAATATATTTGTTTTCCACTCTTGTGTTACGTACAATAATCACAAAAAGTGAGATAAAACTGGTGAGTTTAGATTACGCAAAACAGGCGGAAATACTAAGCAGACATATCAAGGTTTTACGGCAGTTACGGCCTCAGGTTTCTTGACACAAATTGAGGAAGAAACCCCCAACGACAAACGTGACTTGAATATGCAAGAACGTACTGGCCGGATAAGTCACGACGAGCCAATAACGACCCCTCCGGACCCAAGAGAGGATAAATCAGTTTTAGGAGAGATTCGGACATCAAGGAAATCGGGATATCCTACGGCGACGAAGCCGGAATTCTTTATGTTCCGTTGTGGGACCAGCGATCGATAAGGTCAACTCCATAAGGACATCAGAAGTAGAGTTTGAAGGATCTCCATTCAACAAGTCATGTATGAGTGAAAAAAAACCCGGTTTAATGTTTGGTGCTGACCATTCTGAATATTTGTAAGATCAAGTAACTACGCGAAACATTTTTAAGTCATTTTTTCATCTAAAAAAATACTCTTTTCGTGTTTGCTCCATCGAACATGGAAAGTAAATATGAGAGAAAAAAGCACCAAAGTTGGTTCAACCACTGTATAATAGGGTAGGACGAAAAACACCTCTTTTTCTAATTTCAATGATGGGTAGTGCGGAAAATGTCCCACTTAGAGCAAAGTGCACGTAAAAATTCTGTATCAAACAGAACTAAAAAAAATAGTGAGCAGTTTTTATAATGCGCTAAAAAGGACAAAATAACTTTTCTGGGACAGAAAGGACAATTTAAGTATTCTTGTAGTCTTTGATTAATTCAAGAAAATGACCCCAAGTCATGTGGAGAACTTCTTATCATTATCAAGCTTTCAATAATAAGTTCCAGAGTTAAAACATGCACATTTTTCTTAAAGGGAAAGTTTGGTTTCAAATGACTTGAGATGCGCTTTTCTTCGACAGTTATACCTTAACTCTCCTTATTGAGCTAGAAAAGTTATTTTGTCCTTTTGTGTGCATTATGAAAAGTGCTTAGTATTTGTTTTAAAATTCTTATATATATATATATATATATATATATATATATATATATATATATATATATATATATATATATATATATATATATATATATATATATATATATATATATATATATATTTAGTGTTAATGTGTTTCAGAAATAGAACAATATTATCATCACAAAACTTCAGCTTACCTTTTCATATAAATGTTTCATACCAAAAGAAAAAAAAAACTATATAGAACGTTTCTAATAATTTAAGCAAACCAAATCAATAATCGCTTCTCTCCAGAATTTATTTGTCCGCTTATTTAAATGGAACCATTGAAATATTAAACGTTTCCGAAAACTAATTTATGTTTCACAAGATACAAGTTAATCGTGATAAAGATCCTAATATATATCATTACTTAGCTCCGTTATCGGTCTTGTTGGCATATATGAGGATAAAATCCTACGAGAGCAATCATAGTGAATAAATTTTCATGCTTACTTCAGAGGAGCCCTCAGCCAAAATTTTCGTTATAATTACTACTAATATTACTGTGTAAGATAACGAATTTTTGTGATTACTGGTTTTACATTAAAAAATTTAATGCGGAATTACCTGAAATTTACTGTTTTCCATCCAAACAGAAAAATTGAATTTATTTTCAAAATTATTTTTTTACATTAAGTTGTACCTTACGATTTAACAAATTATTTAGTGCAAATCCCAAGGTCTATAAGTGGTTTAGTTGCTGAGAGATGAGCAAAACCAGGCCTAAGAATTTCCGTGACAATCAAGCCAAGTATAATAAAAATGCTTAATAAAGTATATACACAAGCAAGAAGTCATAATTTTTAGCGTTATACATGCTTTTATACATTAATCACATCAAAACACATAAAGGATGATTAAACATCGTTAGTGCCGAAACTACCAGATTATTTACAACTATTTTAAAATTTGAGCACTGCAACGTCGTAAGTTAAATTATTCTTCAGCGCAAAGTAACTTATTTGAGCAATTTACTAACTAAATGAGCTTAATTTGTTTTTTATTTTTTAATTGTACAACAGACAAAAAACAGACAAATTGTGCTGGATGCACTCCAAGTCGCGTTGCAGAATGACTATACCCTCGAAAAATGATAAAATTAAAAAATAAAAAACGCTTTTAAAAATTCATGAGTTGAGCTGATTTGGATGCTAAACGGCGGATACTTTTTTTTAATTAATTTGATCGATTTGATTTAATAAATAAAATTTCACGTTAAAAAAAAACTTATTAGATTTTTTTTAAAACAGAAATACTAAGCGTGTTATATTTCAGTTTCCAGCTACACGAATAAAAAAATAAAAAGAGTGGTCTTTAAGGAGAGGGGGTTGCAGTTTCAATTTTTTTATTTCGTATTGCGGTTAAACATTTCAAAATTATATTCCCAAATTTTCAAGCCGTTTCAAGCAAAATTCTCAAAGTTATCAAGTATTCAGTCTCCGCTCCTTCAAAATGTAGCTCCGACGTCTGCCGAAGAATGCAACAGTTCTGACAGCTGCGAACGCTCAGAATGTCGGTGCTGCTTAATTGGGGTTAGCTAAATATACTATAAATAAATAATGAGAGAAGAAGAGGTTGAGGAGATCGAAGCTGCTGCAGGGATTGTACTATATGGAGCAGGAATTGATGCTTTTTAGCTTTTAAAACTTTAAACACGTTTTTCCCAAAACCACTTTTTCAAAGTCTGTGTTCACACTCATTTTAAAACCAATTCACGGATTCATTTCAAATTTAGCACACACATTCTGCATATGAAAAAACCTCCCCCCCCCCACAATATCTCTATTTTTTTTTTTTTTGTTTTTGTTTTTGTAATGGGTTTTTTACTAACAAAATAACGGATTTTTTGTAAAAAAATAGCACTTTTAACTTTAAATGGCCGCCAAAAATTATAAAGTCAAACAAAAAACGATCTGAGAACATAGAAAGGTGGATTAATTAATACTATGACCAAATTCAAATAGAATTTAACTTCAGATAAATGTCAGCTGTGATACAGTGAAACCGCCAACTCACCTTTCTCCAATGGTGCTCTGGGAAAAGCTCTGTTACTGTTTTTTCTGTGGATATTTTTTGATCAAAAATTTATATAAAATATGCTTCAAACTATACATAATAATGCGCAAAAAGTTTTAATAAATGTAATCAAACCACTTTCTAAAAATTAATTCGTAAAAAAAATGATTTTTTGACTCTGAACCCCCTTTCCCCTTTAAGCTCGTGAATGCTATAACTCATCCCATAGCTTCATTTATTTACAGAATCACAGAGAACGTTTCGATAGGCATCCCGACTTGTAGGAGCATAATCCACAGAACTAAGAAATCATTACGAACGAATCTGTTTGGTTTTGTTTTCCCCATGGTGGCCATAATTAGATGAGAGCGAGTCCAAATATTGATTCCTGATAGTAAAGACAAACTCATTTCAGGCGAAAATATCGAACGATTAGTGACTTACTTCGTGAAAACTTCTCGTGTGATTATTGTCCTTTCTTTCTTTATGGCAATTAAATTTGCTTTAGTTTTATTTACGCAAAATGGCTTATGGAATCAATAGCCACGAGAAATATTTTATTTTAATTGCTGAATGTAATATCGTTAACCAATAGAACTGGTATTTCCTTTAAGAAATGAAAATATACATAATTATTGATAGGAAAAACAATTTCAATATAGTTACTACAAGTCTTAATTGGATATATTTTAAGAATTGAACAAACTTATGTAAAAGAAGCAATTTTGTTTGAGAAAAAAATAATACAATATTATTTAATATAAATAATACAATATATGTATAATTTATATTAAAATATAACTTATTTTTATCTAAACAATTATTCTTTATTAATTACAGATATTCAGACTGTCTGTGAAAGAAAGTAAAGCTTGTTACGGAAATCATTGCAGAATTTTTCCTCAAATAATTTGAATTATCTTTCATTTTTAACTTTTCTCGTTAATAATATTGATTTGAAACATAACTCATTAAAATGTATTCAAAACATTTTATAAAAAATTGTTCGTAAAAGTTTTTTAAATGAAAACTTTAAATATATCTTTAATCATTACTTAAATCTTTATGATACAAAAGAAAAAAGAAGGTTGCAGTAATCACTTGGCAGTTATTTATTATTTTCATACTGAAAATGGGTTAATGGGGAAATACTTCACTTTGTTCATAAAATACACCATTTTGTCGTAATAGTTCAATCAGATAATTTAGTTAGAAAAATATAGCTGTGGTGATTTTTCATTTTGAATTAGACTTAAAATAATTATCTCACAGCTTATCTTCATAATACATTCGGGAATAGCTCAAACATATTACTGTTTTTGATTTTTCTCATTTATGTTTCTAATGTTAGATATCAAAGTAAATACGCAATACTACTCTGTTTTCCACTAAATTAATGGATTGACATCCTTTGTTTATTTTTTTAATCCAGAAAGATCTTAAAATATCTTTTAAAATGAATCAACTATTCCAGCGTAAATTAAATTGAAACTTAAAGAAAGTTCGTAATAAGTGACAAAATGAAGGGTTTGATGTTTTTTTTTTTTTTTTTTTTTTGCTTTTTTGTTAACGAAGACTCATCAAAAAGTTTGAAGTCTTAATCAGAGTTAGATGATAAACCAAAATATAGTTAATAAACGGTGATATAAAAGTCACGCAAGCCTTTACAAACTATGTTATTTTTAAAAAATAATAAATGAATTTAATATTTTAAATACAAAATATTTAGCGTAATGGAAACTGTACTTTTCGGTACATTTTTATTTGCATATTCTAGCTTACTGATACTTTCAGTAGATTCGATGTTTTAAGTGCATTCGATTTTCCTCCGAGGATCGAATAACTTATTTATTATTGAACAAAATTTTTCAACTCCTTCATTTGAAGACGATGTTCAAGCTTTCAATAAAATTATTTATCTGGTATTTCTGTAACCATTATAATAAGAAGTTTTGGTAGAATATCTAACTTTCGGTTAAACGGGAATGTTGGAAACGGGATAAGTTGGGGCCCATTTCTACTGAAACAGCATTAAATGTGACGGTGAAAAGCAAGATGTTGAACTTTAATTTAAAGTGTCACAGAAAACTATCATCGTATCATATGAAACTAAACACTCAACTCTGAAAAAATGCTGTTTTATGATTATTGTGCTTGTATTATTTAAGAATTAAAAGCTCGTCATCAAACTAAACAGCTAAGTTACTGCCGATGGCTCATGGATATGACAGTGGAAAAAGTTGTTTATGTGTTTTTTCACAGTTGAAGTCTGGTTATTTTACTACACAGACCCATATATACAGTCAATTTAGGATGACTCGAAGGTTGTGTGATTTGTAAGTCGAGTTACCAAGAAAGTTGGCAGTATAGATCCGAAAATGGAGCTAAATATAACGTATACGAATTTAGGTAATGTTTAAAAATTGAAAGCTCGTCATCAAACTAAATAATTAAGTTACTTTCGACGGCTAGCGACATGCATTGTTGGAAATGATGGTGGAAAACTGTTTATGTGTTCTTTACAGATGAAGTCTGCTCATTTTACTCCACAGGTCCACATATACGTCAATTTAAGATTACTCGAAGGTTTTAGCCGATCCTTTGGAACTTCAAGTTACCGAGAAAGTTGACAGTGTAGATCCAAAAATTAAGCTAAAAATACTCATAAATCATGTTTGGGTTAAATTATAAGCTTCGAACTTTAAAGCGGAGACCAACATTCATCTGTAACATATACCGATTTCCTTTGACTTATATACAAAAAAAAAAGAATTCGATGTTTCTCAGATATTCAAATAAATGTTCTACTTACATATTTGGACCAAGAAGTCTCAAAAAAAAAAAGAAAAAAGAAAAAAAAAAGATAATTTTATCTTGACTTACAACACTTGTTGAATCACATAAAAACTTCGAACACATTTCATCTTGTAATATTGTTTCAGCTCCTCATTGGCAAACTAATGAAAAACGCTATTGGGAAAAAAAAGGAAACATTGGCTTCAAAGTAAAACTTTCCGGGTTTAAAAAACGCTATTTTGAAAATCTGGTAGGGCTAGGATCCATGGTCCAATCTTAGGCAACAAGCATACATACAGTGTACTTTATCATTAGCGTAAGTACGTGTATTTTCGCTAAATATTCTCGATAAATTAAGATTAATAAGAAATTCGTTACTGAAAAATATTTAACTAACCCAACTTTGGAGGTACATCGATTTATCCATTAAAACATCTTTTTTTTTTTTTTTAATCAATTAATTTATGTTTTGCTTTCATTCAAATCATTAAGCATTTCGATTTATTAGTTTTCTAATATTCGAAAATATATCTTTTAGGAAAAACTTGCTTATTGATAAAGCTGTTATTAAAATGTTCGAAATGAATGTTTCACGATGGCTGAAAGTCAGCATAAAATTAAATCAAATCTTGAGTTACAAATAAATATGCTAATTCCTTTAGCAAATTGCCCCTAAAATAAAGAAATTTAATCTGTTGATTATTTATTACAATGAAAAAAAATATTCAAATTTTAGCATGCATTTTTCTTGTTGCGTTAAATTTTTACTGTTAAAGTTTATTTAATTGAACAACAAAACTATTATATGTCGAATGAAATATTTTACGAAGTTTTCGGAGGAAAACTACAAAAGTACTTCAAACTAATATAATCTGAGGGTCCTGCTGTTCAGTTGGGAAAAACAGTTTTTTTTTCAAAATTGTAAGTACAGGTGACCGAGAGTGCAAATCGCTATTGCCTAAAAATCTTATTACAAATGTATTTTTAAAATAAATACTCGTTTGAGAAAAGAAAACACTCATGACTTATATTGTTTCTACTGTGGGAAGCCTAAAATGTGTTTAAAACCCTTTTGTATCTTCATGTGTTCAAATGATCAGAACTATCTCAACTATTTAATAACAACATTAGATTAAGCCTCCTGTCGTTACTTTTAGTATTCTCTAACCTTCAACAACTTTTGATACATCTATAATACTTGATATCGGCTGCATCATTGCTATGTAAAAATAACACACACACACACACACACACACACACACACACACACACTTCATTGTACCACAATATGTGCATTAAAGCACATGTAACACACTTTCCTTTCATTTCCCCAATTTCTATGTTTTTTGACTTATGTTATAACTGGTTTTAAATAATTCATTTTTGTAGTTTAATAAATAATTGTATAACTATTTTTCAAGATTATAAAGCACCAGGCATTTTTATAGTTAGCTTTCCGTTAATTGAATTGTCTAAATGTTTAAAGTCTGTGATTATGTTAAAAGAAACTCTGAGAACATAATAGAATTTCAAATCATTTTACTTCCAAATATTTGAATAACCAACGCGTGCTCGATGGAACATTGAATATATTAATATGTAATTGAAGTTGTCATAAAAATTGCTGTAGAATTTTAGAAATGATATTTTTTATGTCAAATCATTCGTATAAATCATGCAATATTTTATACGTTTTATAAATAATTTCCTTTAAAAGCTGTACTTAAAAACCTCTGCTGCTCACTGGAAATTAATCATGGATACAAAAGCCTCACTGCCGTGGTTATAAAATGATTAATTTCTTCAAAAGAGAACACATTTCCATAATTCACCCTTTTTTCAGCCACTTTAATGTCGTTCAAGTCACGTAAGGGGATCCTTTCTTACTAAAGCGTAATAAGTTAGCCGTTGTTTTTTCTTCATAATCAGAAGAAAAAGGAAGATTTGAACTCAATTTATCATTCTTTTTTTCCCTAAAAAAGGGAAAAAATATTGTTCAAATGAATACCGTGTGTAAGTTTTTTTGTTTTGTTTTGCTCTATCGTGTAAGCTTCAATTTATGACATTTATTATTTTTCGTTTCGATGTACATCCAGTTTCAAGACAAGAGCTACGACTTTAAAACGCAATAGGACCTTCTTTCTGCATTTTTAAACATGTTGTAGACGATATTTTTAAACATAGTTTTTAAAGACATAAATATGTGAAAAATATAGTTTTGACATTTTAAAGGATCACTTTTATATTTTTACATTTCTTTGCTTTAGCGATTATGCATTTAGAAAAAAATAATGCTTTTCTTAAATTAGGCATTTTATTCACCTTTTAAAAATACGTTTTTCTTACTTTATAACTTTAAAACCCGAAACTACATTACATTATGTACGAACAAAGCAATATTTTTTCTTTCTTTTTTTTTCGATAAATGTTTAGTTTGCTGAAGAACATATCTCGAGGGAAATAAAGGACGTTTCCAGTAAAAAGGCATGGATTTAAGTCACTGAAAGTAGCCTGCAGTTTCGCTTAGGGAATTTATGATTCGAGAAAAATGCCCCATGATCCCCATTTATGACTAAAACGACTCTCATAACCCCTATCCAGAATCGACCATCCTAATACCAGAAGTGGGATACGTCCTTGACAGTAAAGACTCTAAGATGTTTTAATCCCTAATACACAGTTATGAAAGATTTTCTATTGACTATTTACTCGACAAATGTAACTATGCAAGGAATGGAATTTACCAGCAAAAAGTCCCGTCCAGGACTAAATGAGTCCACTGTTCCGTATAACAACATCGGCCTGTTGTCAAGCATACCTTTATAACATTTATGGCTGATTTCTAAAAGCAAAAAAAAACCCGACTGCCTACATGAAAACAATAATAATAATAATAATAATAATAATAATAATAATAAAATATAAGCCCAGTAGTTTAGACTTTTATTAAGTATTACTGAATAACTACTTCATTGACATAGTTTTATAATCGATACACACATAAGACAAATCATAAATTCAAGTAAGTCATAAATTCAGTAATTCTTACTACTGCGCTTACATCTTTTTTTTATAGTTTTTTTGCTTTTTACGAAATCGGGTGTTTTGTTTTTATTTAATAACTAGCCGCCTGCGGCGACCAGCTGGTCCGCCTTTTTACGCCATTCGCCTTTTTGCGCCAGAGTTGCCGCCTTCGGCGGCTGCTTAGACAATTTAGAGACGGTATTAATCAATGTTTTTCTCTTTTTTCTCAATATTATCATTCGCCTTTTTACCGGTGTTGCCGCCTTCGGCGGTTGCATAAACGAATTTCGTGGCGGTATCAATCAATCTATATCTATGTATATCATTAGTAGTTTGAACAATAAATTTTCTAGATCTTTCTCCAGTTCCGTCGTTTGGGATATTTTTTAAGGAGGGGGAGACACAAACGACGTACTCTTCATGCAAATTTTGTCGAAAAATAACAAAAAGCACTTCCACTTTTATGTAAAAGCATTGTTTTTTCAAAGTCATGGTGTGTGTGGGGAGGGGGCACTGACACCCCGTTGAAATTCTTTAAATGACAGGCATGCCTCTTTCTTGCTCTTCATCTGCTATATCGAACTCTATATTTGTCTATCTATCAATCCATACGATCTGCGCATATCTACCTCCTGACAGTACAATCTTTTTTTATTTATATAAGTAATAATTCGAAAACAAAAACATTTTTTGTCCACTCAACCTCTATCTATCTCTGTATCTACCTAACCTAACCGCCAATTCGTAACAGAAACGAAGATCATGCAAAAAATCGCGGGCTTTATTTATTTAATCAAAATAGCCCTCAAAAATAAAGGCTCTATGTTCCCCGTAGTGTTCAAAAAGTAGCGCTTGCAAAAAAAAAAAAAAAAAAAAAAAAGGTGAAGAGAAGGCAAACGATTTCAGTTGGATCACGTGATGAGGTAAGCTCGGAACTCAGCCGGCAAGCGAACAGCTCGCGTTGCGTTCTGCCATCAAAAAAATTGTAAAAAAAAAAAAAAAACTATTGCGTATTTTTCAAAACTTTTTTCTTCTGAAGGGGGCGGAATGTTTTTACTATTACCAACTAAAATTTTAGAATTGAGGGTTCAATATTTGTCGCAGGATGGGTTTCGAAAAAAACTAAACCCAGAAAAAAATTGTAAAATAAAGGTTTTCTCAAAAATCTATAAAAAATACCTAAATTGCTCTATCTTCAAGTTTTCATTCATCATATTTAAAATTAAATTTCCTACACAATAGTACAAAAAATAGCCGTCTGGCGCGATTGGTTCGGGATCTGTGAGGTCAAAAGTACTAAAAAGTGCTAAAAAATAACATAAAACATTAAATAACTTTTTTTATAATTAAAATATCAAAAATCGAAGCCCGAGGTGCACATTTTCAGCAAAAACTGCACCTGTGTACCAAAATTTCATCTTTCTAGGCCTTACCGTTTTCCCAGAATGCGCGCCACAAACACACACACACACAAAACATCTTGTTTTATTATATACTAGCCGCTGCGGCGACCAGCTGGTTCGCCTTGTTACGCCATTCGCCTTTTATGCAAGCAGCCACCTACGGCGGCTGTTTGGCTAACTTTACCTTTGTACTTAGCGTTTTCCGCCTTCGGCAGCTGTTTAAATAAATTTGGCAGCAGTATTAAGCAATCCATCTCTATCTATTTTTGTGCCATTCACATTTTTATGCCAAGATTGCCGCCTTCGGCGGCTATCTACCTTTACGATCCACCTCTATTTATTTTAACCTCCCCGCCCATTTCATAATAAAAATAAAGATCACTCAAAAAACCGCTTTCTTTATTTAAGTTGAGCAAAAAAAAAGTTATCTACAAAATTCTCCGTAGTGTGCAAAAAGTAGCGTTTGACAAAGAAAAGAAAATTTCGCTGTTTTTTATTGAATTAAATGCGCACAACTATGAAATGTAACGTAATATAGATACGGCAAAACGTCCAGCTTGGGGGTGGGGGGGGGAATGGAAAAAGAAATAAATGCAAACCCTAAATAAAACAAAAAAAAAAGGAAAGAAAAAAAGCAAGCGCTGCCGGAAAAACACGTGGTCATCACGTCATAAAATGTAGAAAAAGCTATATAGTAAAAAAAAAAAAAAGATTAACCTTGTTTGCGATTAAGATTCCGTCGTAAATATCGAATCGAAATTCAAGTAGTGACGTCAGAGGCATAAAAGAATGAAGAACCTTTTTTTCGACCGATGCGTGGAAAGACATGATGTGTTCAGCATTAAAAAAATTGTCAAAAAAAAAAACTATTGCTTATTTTTAAAAACTATTTTCTTCTAAAGAGGGCGAAATGTTTTTACTATTACCAGCTTAAATTTTATAAATGAGGCTTTGATACTTCTCGCAGGATGATATTAGAAAAGAAATAAAACCCAGGAAAAACTGCAAATTAAAGGTTTTTTCAAAAATTCGTAAAAAATACAAACATTGCTCTGTCTTCAAATTTTTTTCATTCAAACATATTTAAAATTAAATTTCCTACCCTACAGTACAAAAAATATTTGTGTGGTGCGATTGGTTTGGGATCTGTGAGGTAAAAAGTGCAAAAAAACACATAAAACATTAAATAGCTTTTTTTCTATTTAAAATATCAAAAATCGAAGCCCGAGGTGCACATCTTCGGCAAAAAACAGCACCTGTATACCAAATTTCATCTTTCTAGGCATTACCGTTTTCCCGGGAAGCGCGCTACACACACACACAAACATCTCTTTTTATTATATGTATAGATGTATAGATTATTTTTATTTTACCCTTTTTAGTTAATTTCATCGACTCAGTTATTATGATCATAAGACGACGTGAAGATTATTAAGTATCTTGCGGTGGTCTAAACTACTGATTATTAGTCCCTCTAGGGACTTAACTCGGCCTAAAGCTACATATGCTTGACCTTTAGCAAAAATACGCGAACTTAAGTTCACCACAGCTATATTAACAGCTCGGAAAAGTCGTCAGTCAAATCTTTCTCCCACAACTAAAAAAGCCCTTCAAGAGAATACAGGTAGCGAAACTCAGTTCCCTGAATCACGACAGAAACAAATGCGACATATTAGAGGAATGAAAATCGAATTAGTAGACTTAGTGAACAAAAAATTCAGGCAGTGAAAAACGGTACTTGTATTTGTCACACGCTGTGAAGCCCGCAGGTAGCATGCGGCACGATCCCGAATCGACAATATAGCGACTAGTTGTTGATATGGTGAATTTTGATTACTGTCATGTGTTTAGTGACACTCCCAAGGCTAAGACAATTCGATTGACGTAAGATTTAGCAAAATCGTCCAAGGGGTTTTGCCTGTACAACGCCACATAAGAACAAAACATACATACATAGACTCATAAACACATTACCCTCCTTTGCGTCGCTCACACGCAGTCGGGTAATAAGCCACTCTCATCTACAAAGAAGATAGGTACAAAATAAATAAATGAACAAATAAAGTAGTAGCTCATTTTAAACAATTTAGCTACTATATTTTCTTTTATATATACATTTTTACATTACATTTTTAACAGAAAATTAATAAACATAAATTAAAAACATATGAAAATAAGTACATCTTATCAAAGAGAAAAAAAATTGCCTTGTGCACTTCTTTCTCTCTATTAAAAAAAAGCACTCCGAGTTTTCTATTTACCGTTGCCAAACAATAAAATAAACAAATAAACTTTAGAAAAAAGGAATAAAAAATTACTTTAGTTGAAATTATTTACTAGCCGTGTACTTTAGCTATTAACTAATCGTTATGCTGTAGTATTTCGATTACTATAGCGTAATTCAATTAATATAAAGCTGTTTTTTTAATATTACACCAAAAAATAAAAATATTTAATGCATAAGAAAAATATACGTTTTCTGTGAAAAAGTAAATTAATTTTTCTCGCTTATCAAAGAAACACATTAGCTTTGTTTTTTGTTTCTCATTATTTTTGCTCACGACGTTTCCATGCATTTGTCTGGGAGTGAATTAACTTTGTAGCTTGGGAATGAAATAAGTTAGCTTTTCTTATTATTACGTATTTACCTGGAACAGAGTAAATTCGGTTTACTTTTACTTCGCTATAGTTTTGGCACACTTTCAGAATATCATGGACTTCTGCATTACCCGTGGATAAAATTTGGTTTGGTTGCCAAGCAATAAAACGCAATAGCTTTGCTTTTTATCTGAAACAATATTAGAACATAACATTTTCTCATATTTATCCAGAACGCCGTAAATATTATTTGCTTGATTTCCAAAGAAATACTTTTATTTTTATGTACTGTTTATTACGACTATTCTTCGATGGGTGAAAAATTTTATTATATGATATGTTTAGTTACTTGCATTTTTCTACTTCAATGAACACCTTATTAAAATTTGTCAAATATACTTCTTTATATGTGTTTTGCGAAAATAGTCCAATTTATTTCTAACGTAATTGAATTCTGTTTCCCAATTTATGTATTTTTTGCTAATAAAACCTTTTTTTTATGCTGATCCTCTTTTTATACGTGTTTAATGAAGTATAATGATGTGCACATTAGTAATTTATGAAGGGATTTAAAACGTTTAAAACAGTTTGTACAACACATTTGTTAAACATCAGAGTCAACAAATAAACCGTTAAAAAAGAAAAGTTATGATTACAAACAAGCATAGAATAAAACTGATTCCGAGACCCTTTCTTTCTTCAATTGCAAGGAAAAAAATCATTAGTTCAAATGCAACAAATTGGACATTTGACATTTCTAATTAACAATCAGAAAAAAAAAAGACTCACCTTGATTGCTAAATACAATTTAAAGTCGAAACACTGAACTAATACAATTTACACTTCTTTAAAATACACTCAGTCACAAAAAAAGTATATGAACCCAGAAAGAAACGAGCTATCTGACAGAAACTTAGCATGTATATGGTCTAAGAGAAAACAAAAAAATGTTACTAATTCAGAAAAAAAGTTCGTTTTATTAAGAGACTAATGGTACCTGCACTTCTTTGCCAGCAGTTGAAAGTTAAAAGGTCATCTGGTTCTCCTGTATATTTACAAATAATGGATGATGAATTTCTCGCCAATCGGTTATGTTCATTTACTCGCCCATAATATGGTTCCACGCTATGATAATTCTGTATTTTACTATTCCATGTTATGATAATTGCTCGGGAAAAATGTTCTTAAACTAAGAATAGAAAAAGAACAAAATCGAAATTTCGAAAAATCGCTTCGAGGTGCACATCCCCATACTACAAACTAACTTTGTGCCAAATTTCATGAAAATCGGCCGAACGGTCTATGCGCAATGCGCGTCACAGAGATCCAAACATCCAGACAGAGATACAGGCAAACATTCAGCTTTATTATTAGTAAAGAAGATTATGCCAAGATAAATGTCATACAAATCAGCACCGTCTGTTTGCTATTAGAGTGGAAATACGATTTGACTTTAAAACATATAGTTCACCTGTGACCCCCCCCCCTCCCCCCGTGGAAGATCATGCCATAAATTTTGCTTTCAGAAAATTAAAATACTAGCGACCGTTATCTTACATAAAAATTGGTGTTGCGCTACTGGATAGGATAGGCGTTAAAATGTTCAAATGTTCACGTAACAGCGAGCCGTAATACAGTGCGGCAGGCTATGGACAAAAGTGGAAAATGCGGCTTTTGTTTTCCAACTTGTTTTATTTTATAACTTTTTTCATAGTGAACTCCGAGAAATGGAATTTGAGCTTATCCGATATCATAACACCAAAAGACAGGAATCATGTTTAAACAGGTGGCAGATTGCATTTCTCTATCAGTGAAACAAGTTTAATTTAGTAAGCTCTTTTTTTTGGTAGGCAATTTTTTTTAAATTTTTTAACATTCGATTTAGTATGGAAGGCATCAAAGAAGGTGAGTAAGATCCAATCTGCCACCGGTTAGATATCAAAAGTATATCAAGAGAGTATAGTGCCTACACATGGTGACAGTTTTGTTAGTAAGCCCTACGTAACGCGTGTGTGTAATCATAATTTTAAATTCTTCCAGCTGCTCATCTAGTATCGCACTCAGTAGCGTAACTATGGGTTGGCAGAGTGGCTTTTGCTAGGGGGGCATATATATATATATATATATATATATATATATATATATATATATATATATATATATATATATATATATATATATATATATATATATATATATATATATATATATATATATATATATATATA
This sequence comes from Uloborus diversus, assembly GCF_026930045.1. Taxonomy (NCBI): domain Eukaryota; kingdom Metazoa; phylum Arthropoda; class Arachnida; order Araneae; family Uloboridae; genus Uloborus; species Uloborus diversus. The sequence continues at coordinate 205,415,464 of NC_072731.1, forward strand.
TATATGTATATATATATATATATATATATATATATATATATATATATATATATATATATATATATATATATATATATATATATATATATATATATATATATATATATATATATATATATATATCATTTGCATATCCCTTACCAGACTGCATTCCTGTCGAGTTTCTTGATTGTAGCTCAATTTCTTCTGGGTGCATATATGTTTTGTGTCAAAGAGTATTGCCAGATTCAATGTATTTTGTTTCTGAATGGCTGTAACTGGGTGGACAAAGTAAAAGCAGAAAATGTTGGAACATAAATGAAAAAGTATGTTTTCGGGGAATTTTTTTCCTCGAGTAGGATTTTAACTTTATTTTTATTGAAAAGATACAATACCAGTGGTTTATCGATCCTTGCAAAACATCCCTCGAAACTAGTTACGCAATTTCCATCTGTCTCATATTCACTTAACTGCCTCATATTTTGTTAGTTTTATAAATACTACAGACACAATAGGACCTCCTTCAAAAAAGAAGAAAAAAAGGGGGGTATACAACTCTTTGAAAAAAAAAAAAAAACGCATGACAAAACTCGCATACTGCAAAGTTATTTCAAAAATAGTGTTATATTACTTATTTTTAATTATATTTACAAATTACCATTTGCTGCGTTAGTTATTATTATGAAGGTACTTACTCTCTTCTTAGTCTATGTCTATCTACTGGAAGATTTACTGACTATTGACAGTTACTGACAATACACAATTACTGACTATTGACAGTTTTCCCCATTGTCGCCATTTTTACTTTCTTCTATATTTAATATATAGAAAAAAGTATTGGATTCGAGCAAGTTTTCGAATTTCGAAGGATTTGAACGTTTTGAGGTGTGCTGAGTCCATTTCAACCACATTTTTGGAAAATGTCTGTCTCTGTGTGTGTGTGTGTGTGTGTCTGTATGCGTGTGACCGGTTTTTTGTGGCCACTTAACAGCAAAAACTGCTGCGTGAAATCGAACGAAATTTGATACACATATGTGCCCCTATGTGAACCTGTGCCCATTGGTTTTTAGCGCGAATTCCTCCAAGGGTTGGAGCAATGGAATATTTCTTGAGTTGTTCGTGCCTGCTATTCCTTAAAAAGTAACTGGTGGAATCAAACAAAATTTGGTCCATATGTTGTCCTTAAGATGCACAGGTGCTGATTCAATTTTGGTTTATGTCTGCAAACATTTTTTTAAATGCAATTCTTGAAGCCTGACAAAAATATCATCCATTTTCTTGATTTTTTTTAATGTATGTTTTTACACTATGTTACTTTCGAGTGTCTACTTTGACAATCTGTTGCAAAAGTTTGCCCAAGTTTGCCCGAAAAAATAATAAAGCTGTAAATAAAACGCAATATTATTTTCATAATTTGAGCTTTTTTGATTACCTTTAGGTTCTATGGCTTCAGATCTGAAGAACATCTGGAACTTAAATTACCCTCACCTGCTTTCCAGTTTCAAGAAATCAAATCACCATAATGACCTTCACTACTTAAGACAGAAGAGAGAAAATATTTATATCAAATCAATCACTGAAAAGACTTCAAAAATAGAAAAGAGCGAAAAAGTAGCCAGTTTTTCAAAAATTCAAACATTGAACTTTAATTTCTCGAAAACTATTACAGCTGTTAAAAAAGCTTTTTCAAGTTAATTTTACGCTTTTTTATTCATTAGGCAGCAATTTTGTTCGCAAATAAATAGCTTTTGAGATATAAGACGAAAACTGAAAAACACAACTAAAAATTCCTAGATGGCGCTGCGAGCTCCCCCCTACCAACGGGGACTTCCTGTATGTTTATCCCGAGTCCTTCCTGTACATACGATTTGCAAAACTACATTTTTTTTCCCACCCCTATTTTGGTCTTCGTTTACTAGACTAGTATGGTAAATTTTAGCATTTAAAATTTTTGCCTATATGATTTTTTCATTACGAGTAAAAGACACAAAAGTGAAAGAGATCTTCAAGCCCGTAAACATAAAATTACGCTTGTTACTACATTTTTTTTTTTTTTTGTATGTTTGGAATGTGATAATAAGGAGAAATGAATTTTTAAGAGCATGTTTATTCGGAAATTGGCTTATAGTTACTCAGCAACTGAAAAAGAAAAACTGCGACTTTAACTTGCCTGAAATTAAAGGAAAACTTTTGCGTTTTCCTCTTTTTTTATGCTTGGTGTCAGACAGTTTCACACTATGCAAAACAAAAATCTAATTGAAAATTAGCAGCATGAGCACCTAGAACATCTTGATATCGATAATTAAAAAACATGTCCTCTAGGGCAAACGTGGCAATTTCAATGTTTCGAACACATCTAATATTATAAGTATACTTCGCTGCTCAAAACCCTAGAGGAAAGTCTAATTAGTTTAATTGGGTATTTAATATTACGCTAAGGATTTCGATGTTTCTTTGAATGCAAGATTTTTAAAGAGGGCGAGAGAAACTCGGAAAAAACCATCTCTGGCTTTAATCAACGAAAGGAAAGAGTTTTAATTATTTGAATTACTTAAACAACAAAGCTTTAGAAGAGAAACAATAAATAATTTTTATGTTAAATTAACAAAAGGAAACTGATTTGTATTGATTGTGCTGATGATGAAAGTAAATAAAATGGTTTTTTTTTATTTTCCTTTCATCATTCTTCCACATGAGCGGTTCATTAAAATGAATATGATGGTATTGATTATTATGCTAGTATGGACATGTTCTACCGTTTTTTGAATTGAACAGGCTTTGTTTGCATGTAAAGAGCAATTTTGGACATAAACCTCAAATGAGAAAAATACGTTATAACAAGCATGCATCGGACATTACAACCAATATAAAAATTGGTGGTAAATGCAGCTTTAATTGTTAAATAATAGTACAAAAGTGTTCTTTTTGATACGTAAGTATTTTGAAATGCAAAAAAAAAAAAATCTGTACACGCCCGGCAATTTCTCCCAAACCTACAAGGCAGATGCCTCATCTGTAAAACAGGTTTTTTTTCTTAAACATGGAAACTGTAAAAAATATGTTGCCAAAAGTGGATAAGCTCCAAAGCACATTTTAAATTATCATTGAGTTATGAAAAGCTAAATTAATAAACTACCACAGATCAGACAAACCTCGATCTCGTTTTTCGCATTTAACTTTTGTTAAGGTAACAATAGCAAATACCCACCTTTATTTTATTTCCAGACATCAAGCTTCTTATTCATGAAACGGTGAAAATTTTAGTATTTTAGTTAATAGCGTTGTGGGCCCTTGTCTGGTCACACAATTGACAGGTTTCTGATAATTACTCACTCCAGACCTCAGTTTCGCATCATTCTGTTGACACTTTGCGGGGTACCTCTGGTTGCCTCACGATTTGCATACGTTATTCCGTAATGTGTTTTATAGTTGAGTAGGTACAAAGGGTTACTGACACTGAGCTTTCCCTTCAGACCGTGTCAGTCATCGGATACTGACCCAAAACATTGTGCTCAGGTCGAGATCTTCATCGGTGACTGATGCGGCGAAATGCAGTTAGTGTTTTCGGGATCGTATCAAAAGTGTACTTAAATGTAACGCTTAATTTTTTTTTTTTTTTTTTTTTTGAGGTGTGCATTACATGGCTTACTTTTACTCTTTTTAATAATAATAGTGCCTTGTAATAAGAAAGGAAACACTTTAAATATTTTTACCCGTAGTTAATAAAAAATATATATGATGATTATAAGAAATATGATGAATTAGTAAAAAAGTTACAAAGCAATGCGTAGAAAAGCAAATAATAATAATAATAATAATAATTTGAAATTTACGCTTCCACTTTGTAAGTTATTTTTTTAAAGTTTAATTTTGATTTTAATTGATTTTTTTTTTAGTTCTGCCCTGATTCGAACTTGCGCCCAACTTATTATTAAAAAAAAAAAAAAAAAAAAAAAAACGCGTTATTCTTTTGCACCACTATGTCTTCATCTCCGGATGATTTTTGATAAAGTCAAGTATGGCATTCAAATCGCTAATTTAATGAAAAAACAGAAAAATAGGTCTATATGAATATTAAAATATTTTTTCAATGTAAGTTTGACATGCACTTCACTAATTTAATGAAAAAACAGAAAATAAAAGGTTTAAATTTATATTTAAATATATTTTTGTCAAATTTGTCGCTAATACTTATACCCCTTTAAGAACATCTAAAAGCAAATAAAAGAGGAGGTGTACAACTAGACCCCACTAGGAGTCTACGTACCAAATTTCAACATTATACGGCATATCGTTTTTGAGCAATGTGAGATACATACGCGCATACATTGATACGTAAATACAGACGTCACGAGAAAACTAGTTGTAATTAATTCGGGAATCGTCAAAATGGATTTTCGGGCGTCTATACGTTCTTAGGTATATATGTACGTGTGGTCGGGTCGAAAAAAACTCGACATTCATTCGGGGTTGAGCAAAATGGAAAGTAAAACCGGTTTTTTAGTGGAAAGTTAGTGGAGTTTTTTGTAAAAGGAAGTAAAAAGGAAACACAGAAACTCCTTCAAAAGCTGCAAAATTTAAAAGGGCTACTTTAAGGAAATTTCATCAATGGGGTTGTACCAGCAATTTTCATTTTTTCGAATAATATACGGGGCTAGCATAAAAGAATGTCCCGGTTTTAGCAATTTATATTTCAGAAGCTGTTACACTTAGCACTATAAATGATACAAAAAAAAAGATAAACTGTCCAATTTTTTTTTTACTCACAAATCTTTGATGTTTGTACCTTTCGTAACGTTTCACAGATTATATTTTCCAGTATTGGCAATTTTAATGTGATTCAATGGTTAACTCTCTAAACATCGTCAATAGTGGCCAAAATAAAACCAGATTAAAAAAAAGAAAGTAAAAATAAAACCACCAAATTTGTCGCCAATTATACGACCTCTTGCCAAATTATAACACTAATTGAGTTTACATTGAAATTAACAATGATTCCTCCCCCCCAAAAAAGGTGTAAAAGACCCCTTTGGAATATCCGAATGCAACCAAAACGGGAGGTGCAAATCTAGACCCCACTAAGAGTCTACGTACCAAATTTCAAATTTCTAGGACATACCGTTCTTGAGTTATGCGACATACATACGCACATACGCACATCCGTACAGGCGCACATATACACATTCGTACATATGGCCGTTACGAGAAAACTCGTTGTAATTTACTCGGGAATAGTCAAAATGGATATTTCGGGTGTCTATACGTTCTTAGGCACTTAACCGTGTGTGGTCAGGTTGAAAAAAAAACTCAACAATCATTTTGGGGTGAGGAAAATGGAAATTAAGACCAATTTTTGAGTGAAATTTTTTCGCGAATACAAAACTTCCTTTTTTGTAAAAAGAAGTAAAAAGGATGTCCTTCAAAATCTTCGCGCTGCTTCTGTGACTTGATTGGGATTTTCTTATCAATTGTGGCGGCAATTCACATGTGAACGATAGGAACATTTTGCGGAATCTTGAATTATTAAGCTGTTAACATTTTAAGTATTTATGGAAGTTTCTAACGAACAAATACATATACGATGGATAAGCTTTTGCTAGACAAATATGTTTCCTATGAAATCGAGTCCCAAGTACGAAAGTCCTGCAATTTCACTTTGAGTCCTGAAGATCTCATCGGAAGATTTGTGCAGTAAATCTGAAGAAACAACTTTTTTTTTTTTGTAAAAATATGAAATACTCTTCTTTAAACCATCTAGTGAAACTCCTGTGCAGTAGAAAAATAGAAAAGATTTTTAAACTAGCAATGCACCAAAAGTGGAAATTTATAGCAAACTACAAGCAATGTAAAACTGAACG
>NC_072731.1:205421400-205539674 GCF_026930045.1 Uloborus diversus
AAAACTAATACAATATTATTTAATATAAATAATACAATATATGTATAATTTATATTAAAATGTGACTTATTTTATCTAAACAATTGTTCTTTATTAATTACAGATATTCAGACTGTCTGTGAAAGAAAGTAAAAGCTTGTTACGGAAATCATTGCAAAATTTTTCCTCAAATAATTTGAATTATCTTTCATTTTTAACTTTTCTCGTTAATAATATTGATTTGCATCATAACTCATTAAAATGTATTCAAAACATTTTATAAAAAATTGTTCGTAAAAGTTTTTTAAATGAAAACTTTAAAATATATCTTTAATCATTACTTAAATCTTTATGATAGAAAAGAAAAAAGAAGGTTTGCAGTAATCACTTGGCAGTTATTTATTATTTTCATACTGAAAATGGGTTAATGGGGAAATACTTCACTTTGTTCATAAAATACACCATTTTGTCGTAATAGTTCAATCAGCTAACTTAGTTAGAAAAATATAGCTGTGGTGATTTTTCATTTTGAATTAGACTTAAAATAATTATCTCACAGCTTATCTTCATAATACATTCGGGAATAGCTCAAACATATTACTGTTTTTTGATTTTTCTCATTTATGTTTCCAATGTTAGGTATCAAAGTAAATACGCAATACTACTCTGTTTTCCACTAAATTAATGGATTGACATCCTTTGTTTATTTTTTTAATCCAGAAAGATCTTAAAATATCTTTTAAAATGAATCAACTATTTCAGCGTAAATTAAATTGAAACTTAAAGAAAGTTCGTAATAAGTGACAAAATGAAGGGTTTGATGTTTTTTTTTTTTTTTTGTTTTTTTTTTTTTTTTTTTTTTGCTTTTTTGTTAACAAAGACCCCTCAATCAAAAAGTTTGAAGTCTTAATCAGAGTTAGATGATAAACCAAAATATAGTTAATAAACGGTGATATAAAAGTCACGCAAGCCTTTACAAACTATGTTATTTTTAAAAAATAATAAATGAATTTAATATTTTAAATACAAACTATTTAGCGTAATGGAAAACTGTACTTTTCGGTACATTTTTATTTGCATATTCTAGCTTACTGATACTTTCAGTAGCTTCGATGTTTTAAGTGCAGTCGATTTTCCTCCGAGGATCGAATAACTTATTTATTATTGAACAAAATTTTTCAACTCCTTCATTTGAAGACGATGTTCAAGCTTTCAATAAAATTATTTATCTGGCATTTCTGTAACCATCATAATAAGAAGTTTTGGTAGAATATCTAACTTTCGGTTAAATGGGAATGTTGGAAACGGGATAAGTTGGGGCCCATTTCTACTGAACCAGCAGGAAATGTGACGGTGAAAAGCAAGATGTTGAACTTTAATTTAAAGTGTCACAGAAAAACTATCATCGTATCATTTGAAACTAAACACTCAATCCTGAAAAAATGCTGTTTTATGATTATTGTGCTTGTATTATTTAAGAATTAAAAGCTCGTCATCAAACCAAACAGCTACGTTACTGCCGATGGCTCATGGAAATGACAGTGGAAAAGTGTTTTTCACAGGTGAAGTCTGGTTATTTTACTACACAGACCCATATATACAGTCAATTTAGGATGACTCGAAGGTTGTGTGATTTGTAAGTCGAGTTACCAAGAAAGTTGGCAGTATAGATCCGAAAATGGAGCTAAATATAACGTATACGAATTTAGGTAATGTTTAAGAATTGAAAGCTCGTCATCAAACTAAATAATTAAGTTACTTTCGACGTCTAGCGACATGCATTGTTGGAAATGATGGTGGAAAACTGTTTATGTGTTCTTTACAGATGAAGCCTGCTCATTTCACTCCACAGGTCCACATATACGTCAATTTAAGATTACTCGAAGGTTTTAGCCGGTCCTTTGGAACTTCAAAATACCGAAAAAGTTAGCAGTGTAGATCCAAAAATTAAGCTAAAAATACTCATAAATCATGTTTGGGTTAAATTATAAGCTTCGAACTTTAAAGCGGAGACCAACATTCATCTGTAACAGATTTCGATTTCCTTTGACTTATATACAAAGGAAAAAAGAATTCGATGTTTCTCAGATATTCAAATAAATGTTCTACTTACATATTTGGACCAAGAAGTCTCAAAAAAAAAAAAAGAAAAAAAATATAATTTTATCTTGACTTACAACGCTTGTTGAATCACATAAAAACTTCGAACACATTTCATCTTGTAATATTGTTTCAGCTCCTCATCGGCAAACTAATGAGAAACGCTATTGGGAAAATTAGGAAACATTGGCTTCAAGGTACAACTTTCCGGGTTTAAAAACGCTATTTTGAAAATCTGGTAGAGCTAGGATCCATGGTCCAATCTTAGGCAACAAGCATACATACAGTGTACTTTATCATTAGCGTAAGTACGTGTATTTTCGCTAAATATTCTCGATAAATTAAGATTAATAAGAAATTCGTTACTGAAAAATATTTAACTAAACCAACTTTGGAGGGACATCGATTTATCCATAAAAAAATCTTTTTTTTTATCAATTAATTTATGCTTTGCTTTCATTCAAATAATTAAGCATTTCGATTTATTAGTTTTCTAATATTCGAAAATATATATTTTAGGAAAAACTTGCTTATTGATAAAGCTGTTATTAAAATGTTCGAAATGAATGTTTCACGATGGCTGAAAATTAGCATAAAATTAAATCAAATCTTGAGTTACAAATTAATATGCTAATTCCTTTAGCAAATTGCCCCTAAAATAAAGAAATTTAATCAGTTGATTATTTATTACAATGTTAAATTTTAGCATGCATTTTTCTTGTTGCGTTAAATTTTTACTGTTAAAGTTTATTTAATTGAACAACAAAACTATGTCGAATGAAATACTTTACGAAGTTTTCGGAGGAAAACTACAAAAGTACTTCAAACTAATATAATCTGAGGGTCCTGCTGTTCAGTTGGGAAAAAACAGTTTTTTTTTTTTTCAAAATTGTAAGTACAGGTGACCGAGAGTGCAAATCGCTATTGCCTAAAAATCTTATTACAAAGGTATTTTTAAAATAAATACTCGCTCGAAAGAAGAAAACATTCATGACTTATATTGTTTCTACTGTGGGAAGCCTAAAATGTGTTTAAAACCCTTTTGTATCTTCATGTGTTCAAATGATCAGAACTCAGAACAACATTAGATTAAGCCTCCTGTAGATACTTTTAGTATTCTCTAACCTTCAACAACTTTTGATACATCTATAATACTTGATATCGGCTGCATCATTGCTATGTAAAAATAACACACACACACACAAACACACACACACTTCATTGTACCACAATATGTGCATTAAAGCACATGTAACACACTTTCCTTTCATTTCCCCAATTTCTATGTTTTTTGACTTATGTTATAACTGGTTTTAAATAATTCATTTTTGTAGTTTAATAAATAATTGTATAACTATTTTCAAGATTATAAAGCACCAGGCATTTTTATAGTTAGCTTTCCGTTAATTGAATTGCCTAAATGTTTAAAGTCTGTGATTATGTTAAAAGAAACTCAGAGAACATAATAGAATTTCAAATCATTTTACTTCCAAATATTTGAATAACCAACGCGTGCTCGATGGAACATTGAATATACTAATATGTAATTGAAGTTGTCATAAAAATTGCTGTAGAATTTTAGAAATGATATTTTTTTTGTCAAATCTTTCGTATAAATCATGCAATATTTTATACGTTTTATAAATAATTTCCTTTAAAAGCTGTACTTTAAAACCTCTGCTGCTCACTGGAAATTAATCATGGATACAAAAGCCTCACTGCCGTGGTTATAAAATGATTAATTTCTTCAAAAGAGAACACATTTCCATAATTCACCCTTTTTTCAGCCACTTTAATGTCGTTCAAGTCACGTAAGGGGATCCTTTCTTACTAAAGCGTAATAAGTTAGCTGTTGTTTTTTTTCATAATCGGAAGAAAAAGGAAGATTTGAACTCAATTTATCATTTTTTTTTCCCTAAAAAAAGAGAAAAAATATTGTTCAAATGAATACCGTGTGTAAGTTTTTTTGTTTTGTTTTGCTCTATCGTGTAAGCTTCAATTTATGACATTTATTATTTTTCGTTTCGATGTACATCCAGTTTCGAGACAAGAGCTACGACTTTAAAACGCAATACGACGCCTCTAGCAACGAGCTTCTTTCTGCATTTTTAAACACGTTGTAGACGATATTTTTAAACATAGTTTTTAACGACATAAGTATGTGCAAAATATAGTTTTGACATTTTAAAGAATCACTTTTATATTTTTACATTCCATTGCTCTAGCGATTATGCATTTAGAAAAAAATAATGCTTTTCTTAAATTAGGCATTTTATTCACCTTTTGAAAATACGTTTTTCTTACTTTATAATTTTAAAACCCGAAACTTCATTGCATTATGTGCGAACAAAGCAATATTTTTTCTCTTTTTTTTTTTTTTGATAAATGTTTAGTTTGCTGAAGAACATATCTCGAGGGAAATAAAGGACGTTTCCAGTAAAAAGGCATTGATTTAAGTCACTGAAAGTAGCCTGCAGTTTCGCTTAGGGAATTTATGATTCAAGAAAATTGCCCCATGACCCCCATTTATGACTAAAACGACTCTCATAACCCCTATCCAGAATCGACCATCCTAATACCAGAAGTGGGATACGTCCTTGACAGTAAAGACTCTAAGATGTTTTCATCCCTAATACACAGTTATGAAAGATTTTCTATTGACTATTTACTCGACAAATGTAACTATGCCAGAAATGGAATTTACCAGCAAAAAGTCCCGTCCAGGACTAAATGAGTCCACTGTTCCGTATAACAACATCGGCCTGTTGTCAAGCATACCTTTATAACATTTATGACTGATTTCTAAAAGCAAAAAAAAACCGACTGCCTACGTAAAAACCATAATAATAATAATAATAATAATAATAATAATAATAATAATAATAATAATAATAATAATAATAATAATAATAATAATAATAATAATAGTAATAATAATAATAATAATAATAGTAATAATATTAATAATAATAATAATAGTAATAATAATAATAATAATAAAATAAAAGCACAGTAGTTTAGACTTTTATTAAGTATTACTGAATAACTACTTCATTGAAATAGTTTTATAATCGTTACACACATAAGACAAATCATAAATTCACGTAAGTCATAAATTCAGTAATTCTTAACTACTGCGCTTACATCTTTTTTTTTAGTTTTAGTTTTTTGCTTTTTACGCAATTGGGTGTTTTGTTTTTATTTAATAATTATTTTTATTTTACCCTTTTTAGTTAATTTTCATCGACTTAGTTATTATGATCATAAGACGACGTGAAGATTATTAAGTATCTTGCGGTGGTCTAAACTACTGATTATTAGTCCCTCTAGGGACCTTACTCGGCCTAAAGCTACATATGCTTGACCTTTAGCAAAAATACGCGAACTTAAGTTCACCACAGCTTTTATTAACAGCTCGGAAAAGTCGTCATTCAAATCTTTCTCCCACAACTAAAAAAGCCCTTCAAGAGAATACAGGTAGCGAAACTCAGTCCCCTGAATCACAACAGAAACAAATGCGACATGTTAGAGATGAAAATCGAATTAGTAGACTTAGTGAACAAAAAATTCAGGCAGTGAAAACGCTACTTGTATTTGTCACACGCTGTGAAGCCCGCAGGTAGCGTGCGGCACGATCCCGAATCGAAAATATAGCGACTAGTTGTTGATATGGTGAATTTTGATTACTGTCATGTGTTTAGTGACACTCCCAAAGCTAAGACAATTCGATTGACGTAATATTTAGCAAAATCGTCCAAGGGGTTTAGCCTGTACAACGCCACATAAGAACAAACATACATACATAGTCTCATAAACACATTACCCTCCTTTGCGTCGCGCACGCGCAGTCGGGTAATAAGCCACTCTCATCTACAAAGAAGATAGGTACAAAATAAATAAATGAACAAATAAAGTAGTAGCTCATTTTAAACAATTTAGCTACTATATTTTCTTTATATATATTTTTTTACATTACATTTTTAACAGAAAATTAATAAACATAAATTAAAAACATATGAAAATACGTGCATCTTATCGAAGAGAAAAAAAATCGTCTGTGTGCACTTCTTTCTCTCCATAAAAAAAAAAAGCACTCCGAGTTTTCTATTTACCGTTGCCAAACAATAAAATAAACAAATAAACTTTAGAAAAAAGGAATAAAAAATTACTTTAGTTGAAATTATTTACTAACCGTGTACTTTAGCAATTAACTAATCGTTATGCTGTAGTATTTCGATTACTATAACGTAATTCAATTAATATAGAGCTGTTTTTTTTAATATTACACCAAAAAATAAAAATATTTAATGCATAAGAAAAATATACGTTTTCTGTGAAGAAGTAAATTAATTTTTCTCGCTTATCAAAGAAACACATTAGCTTTGTTTTTTGTTTCTCATTATTTTAGCTCACGACGTTTCCATGCATTTGTCTGGGAGTGAATTAACTTTGTAGCTTGGGAATGAAATACGTTAGCTTTTCTTATTATTACGTATTTACCTGGAACCGAGTAAATTCGGTTTACTTTTACTTCGCTATAGTTTTGGCACACTTTCAGAATATCATGGACTTCTGCATTACCCGTAGATAAAATTTGGTTTGGTTGCCAAGCAATAAAACGCAATAGCTTTGCTTTTTATCTGAAACAATATTAGAAGATAACATTTTCTCATATTTATCCAGAACGTCGTAAATATTATTTGCTTGATTTTCAAAGAAATACTTTTATTTTTATGTACTATTTATTACGACTATTCTTCGATGGGCGAAAAATATTATTATATGATATATTTAGTTAATTGCATTTTTCTACTTCAATGAACACCTTATTAAAATTTATCAAATATACTTCTTTGTATGTGTTTTGCGAAAATAGTCCAATTTATTTCTAACGTAATTGAATTCTGTTTACCAATTTATGTATTTTTTGCTAATAAAACCTTTTTTTTATGCTGATCCTCTTTTTATACGTGTTTAATGAAGTATAATGATGTGTACATTAGGGTGTCCCGTCCATATATGAGAGAAAAAAAATTTTGAGCTACACTATCACAAGAGGTGTCAAAATTTGCGAAATTTTTCACAGATCACGAAAAAGGTAAAAAAAAATGGAATTGCGTGTCATCTTGAGGGCTCTACCGCTCTTTGAAGTTTTGCATATTTTACATTTTTTACAGACCTAAACGATATGATTTAAAAAATACAAAAATAAAGTTTAGAAAGCATTTTATTTAAGAAACTAATGAAACAAAGCACAAGAAAAAAAAAATAAACTAACTACAGTTTATAAATAATGACAAAAGTTTAGAATTTAAACTTATTTTTGTGTCCAAAATTTGGCATTTCTGCGCGAGATTGCAACTTGATTCTAACGAAGCCATCTCTAGAAGTAGCGTTAGTAACACTTTGTGAAGCCTGTGTTATTAGTTTAACACATCTTTCCACAGATTGTGAGTGGCAAGGAAAGTCAACGATTTCCAAGCTATTATCTTTTGCCATAATTTGAAGGTTCTCGTTAGAAATATGTCAAAGAACCGGTGGTGCTGTAACCTGACACTCTTGCCAGACAATTATTTCCGTATAATCTTTAGCAGAGAAGTTAATTTTTGGTGTTTTAAATATTCTGCGTTTAGTGCTACTTCAGCCTCTCTAGCTTTTTTTATTCTTCGTAATGCTAACTCCCGAATGTGCTCCCTATCATCAAACAACATACTGACCAGCAGGTTTTCTGGGTGCGCAAAAAAAGCATTTCTTTCGATAACAGAATATACAACAGATTTCAAGTTTTCGGGTAAAAATCGAGAGTACACAATCATTTGAAAAAGATGTTTGGCTGCTTCCTTAAAAGATGACTTTTGCTTGATTAAGAACCAAACTGTAGCGTACACTTTAACCACGTAATTAGCAAGTAATCGCAAATTTTCTGTTGGATTAAGAGTACCTACATAAAGTCTGAGTATACGATTAGCAGAAGTAAGCCATCTCGAGTGCGCCATTTTTCCAGGTTGGCGATTTGCCAGCTCAGGACTACAGAAACCAGTTGATACAGCTTGACAAATCTCATAAAGATATTTTTGATCCGTGCTTAGTTCATCAACCACATTTTTCGGCAAATTAGGCAAATTATCATCCACCGCGCAAAAAGACAATGTCATTTTATTTTCACAATCAGCTAACTGTTTTCCAATAGGTCCGGAATATTCTTTAGGACCCAAAGTGCAACCATCTAAGGTCAAGAATAAATGACGAAGGGGTAATTCGTTGGCATGAAGCATACACACACACCATTGCAATGGTCTTTCCAAATACTCCTCTAAATATTGAATCACGCCACCCTTCCAACCGGTGTTTATTGCAGTTCCGTCACATCCAACGCAAATCACGTCTTCTAAATTCAAGCATTGACCTTCTAATAGAGCTGTAATCGAAGTTACAATTGCCTTTGCAGTGCCACGACTTGGCGTTGTGCGTTCCAAATAAATTGATCCGGGTTCTGCTAAAATTGAGATGTGCTCTTCTAAAATTTCTTTGCGATGGTAACGAGCTCCTATTTTCTCATTTATCAGAGTCTTGTCTTTACGTCCATCAAAGTAAATGCTTTTTATAGCAATACTTCTAATATCTTTGGAAGCTTCTTTCCGAGCTTTAGCTACAGCTCTGTGGATTTTGTTTTTATCAACAACTAGAGTTACATCTTCTTTTGAAACCAAGTCGACATCAGCTAAAACTGCAGAAGCAACAGCAGCAGCAGATCGCGTCGACAAACCGTATCTATCACAGACCTTAGCAACTGTTGGCAAGATCAGTGTATTCCTATTTGTCGTTGAAGTTGATGGTGTCCCTGTAGAGGCCGTATTCGTCTCTGTTATGGGATACGTTTCGGGAGAAAATTCACGCATTGAATCGTCATCAAAATTTGCTGAGACAGAATCGTTATTTTCAGTAGAAGACTTTTTTGCTGCCCTTTCAAGTTTTCTCTGCTGTTGTTTCATTAATCTAGCTGTTTCGAAATAGAATTTTAATAATTGAATTACTCGTTCCTTAGTTACGATTGGAATTGAAGCTTTTGTCCAAATACTGTTGATTTTTTCAGAAACAATTGTATATATATCTGAACTGGAAGGGTCCTTTCCATTATGCATACATTTCTGTTCGCTCCTGACAAATAAAATAAATTTTATGACGTCTTTTACAGTAGGTAGCTGCCGATCATCAAGTTCCTTGTAGGGTCCCAGTATAGCACAAGTAGTCTCACTACGTCTCGAACTCATTACTTAAAACTAACAGAATCGGCATATAATACTAACAATTGCAACTGTACTTTTATAGCATTAAAATTACTTTGGCTACGAAGAAAACACCCGTGAGTCAAGCCAAGAAAGCCCTCGAAACAAGTAAAAGGAATTAGCAAGTTGAAACCAAACAAAGTCGAAGTCGTCAGTAACATATTGTTGCATGCAAATCGAGACGTGGCGCCAAGCTTCGTGGACGATTCTACTGCGGAAATGGGGGTTATTCCCATATAGGCATTTACAGTAATAATCACCATATGTTTATTTTTTTTTCTGTTCGTGTTGATATTACGAATCACGATCTTTTTATTTCAGCTGTCGAGCTTTTATTTCACAGTAAATTTATAACTTTATTCACAGTACTTCTTTTTCAGTTGCCATAAAAATGACAATTTTTCAAAACTTTGACGATCGGTAGAGCCCTGAAGATATAGTTTTATTCTATTTTTTAAATTATTTTTGTAATTTACGATCGATTTCGCAAATTTTGAGAGGTCTTGCATTAAGAAAAACGGAAAAAAAATTTTTCGGGACACCCTAGTGTACATTAGTAATTTATGAAGGGGTTTAAAACATTTAAAACAGTTTGTACAACACATTTGTTAAACATCAGAGTCAACAAATAAACCGTTAAAAAAGAACAGTTATGATTACAAAACAAGCATAGAATAAAACTGATTCCGAGACCCTTTCTTTCTTCAATTGCAAGGAAAAAAATCATTAGTTCAAACGCAACAAATTGGACATTTGACATTTCTAATTAACAATCAGAAAAAAAAAGACTCACCTTGATTGCTAAATACAATTTAAAATCTAAACACTGAACTAATACGATTTAGACTTCTTTAAAATACACTCAGTCACAAAAAAAGTATATGAACCCAGAAAGAAACGAGCTATCTGACAGAAACTTAGCATGTATATGGTCTAAGAGAAAACAAAAAAAAAAAGTTACAAATTCAGAAAAAAAGTTCGTTTTATTAAGAGACTAGTGGTACCTGCACTTCTTAGCCAGCAGTGGAAAATTAAAAGGTCATCTGGTTCTCCTGTATATTTACAAATAATGGATGATGAATTTCTCGCCAATCGGCTATGTTCATTTACTCGCCCATAATATGGTTCCACGTTATGATAATTCCGTATTTTACTATTCCATGTTATGATATTTGCTCGGGAAAATGTTCTTAAACTAAGAATAGAAAAAGAGCAAAATCGAAATTTCGAAAATTCGCTTCGAGGTGCACATCCCCATACTACAATTTAACTTTGTGCCAAATTTCATGAAAATCGGCCGAACGGTCTATGCGCAATGCGCGTCACAGAGATCCAAACATCCAGACAGAGATCCAGGCAAACATTCAGCTTTATTATTAGTAAAGAAGATTATGCCAAAATAAATGTCATACAAATCAGCACCGTCTGTTTGCTATTAGAGTGGAAATACGATTTGACTTTAAAACATATAGTTCACCTGTGAACCCCCCCCCCCCCCCCCGTGGAAGATCATGCCATAAATTTTGCTTTCAAAAAATTAAAATACTAGCGACCGTTAAGATCCAGTCTGCCACGGTTGGATCTCAAAAGTATATCAAGAGAGTATAGTGCCTACACATGGTGACAGTTTTGTTAATAAGCCCTACGGAACGCGTGTGTGTAATCATAATTTAAACTCTTCCTGCTGCTCATCTAGTATCGCACTCAGTAGCGTAACTAGGGGTTGGCAGAGTGGCTTTCGCCAGGGGGGCATATATATATATATATTTAAATCATTTGCATATCCCTTACCAGACTGCATTCCTGTCGAGTTTCTTGATTGTAGCTCAATTTCTTCTGGGTGCATATATGTTTTGTGTCAAAGAAAATTGCTAGATTCATGTATTTTGTTTCTGAATGGCTGTTACTGGGTGGACAAAGTGAAAGCAGAAAATGTTGGAACATAAATGAAAAAGTATGTTTTCAGGGAGTTTTTTTTTTTTCTTGAGTAGGGTTTTAACTTTATTTTTATTGAAAAGATACAATACCAGTGGTTTATAGATCCCTGCAAAACATCCCTCGAAACTAGTTACGCAATTTCCATCTGTCTCATATTCACTCAACTGCCTCTTATTTTATTAGTTTTATAAATACTACAGACACAATAGAAACTCCTTCAAAAAAGAAGAAAAAAAAAGGGGGGGGGGGGTATACAACTCTTTGAAAAAAAAAAAAAAAAAACGCATGACAAAACTCGCATACTGCAAAGTTATTTCAAAAATAGTGTTATATTACTTATTTTTAATTAAGGTCAGTTGGGGTAGGTGCGGTCTTGGGGCAAGTGCGGCTTAGGATAATAATCAGACACCGGGAATATCTGCAAGGCTGTTGCCATCTGGGTAGCTTGGTAAACGTCATTACTTTGCATCGCGCTACTTGAATGGTAACTCTATTCCCTCCCTCGTTTCCTAACTTTTCTCATTCCCACTACAGTGCCATGTTGTTATGGTTCGAGAAATCGTCATTTCTTCTGTTGTTGTTCTCACTTTTTCGTGCTTCCAAAACGTAATTACAACTATTTCATGTCTACTTTTCGTATTTTTAAAGCTGAGATTCATTATTTTTTACTTTAAAATCAATTAATTTTAGGGCTGCACTTTCCCCAGAAAATTATACGACTGGGAAAGTACGGCCCGAAAAAAAGGGGCAAGTGCAGCCTCCCATTTTTTGTGGCTGCACTTTCCCATTAATCTGGCAATGTTCTTTTATGACAGATATAATTTGCTTGCAACGATTTAATGAAGCAATGTAATTAATTTTTAAACTCTTCATCATTGTCTAACTAACAATAAGTGTCACTAGTCTATAGTGCTCCATTTTTTTAAATATTTTTAGTAAAAATGGTGCGGAATTATAAAAGAATAACGTCAAAAGCTGGCTCCTGCCGTCGGGAGGATCTTTCTGCTGCTTTAGAAGCGATACGTTCAGGTACCCTAACCTGTAAAGGTGCGAGCCGGCATTTCAAAATATCGCGGGCAACATTACAGGATCATCTGAAAGGTCGGCGTGAAGTGAAGTCCAAAACGATGGGCCGGCCACCTGCAATATCTGTTGCAATAGAACACATGATTGCCGACAATCTGAGGCACTGACGTTAGCGAGATCCAAGATGACGACATTGTATCAATCCTTCTAAATCCCTCTTTAGATCGTAGAGGAAATTTGATATTCCAAGTAACGTTTTCAGAATATAATATAAATTAAATTGTTAATTACTATACTAAGTGTACATATACAAAAAAATATGTTCAAGTTCGCCAAAGACATGTTACCTTTTGTCAGTTGTATAGTTACCTTTTGTATTATTAAGTTAATATTTTATAAGATCGTTGATATTCAAGTTTTAAAGATTATTCCTTCATATGCAAGTTTTTTTTTTTTTTTTTTTTTTTTTTTAAGCTTATTACATAATAAAAGTTATCTTTCATGTTCCTTATTTAATTTAAAATGAAAACTTCATAATTTTGTTTAATAATCCATTGTTCCTTGAACGTTCTTCATTTTACATTGACAGGTTTCGTTGGGAAAAATGTCATTACTTCCCAATGAATAGGTGAAAATGAAAATAAAAAAATCGTTTTTAATTAGGAAAAAATACTCTATTGATTGCACTTGTCCCTTATTTTCTCAAACGGTTTTTAAAAAAAATTCAGATAGGTGATGCTCTTGCCCCACTTTTATTGAGAAAGTGCGGCCCTAGAGCACAATAGTTTTTAAAAAAAATCATTTTTTTACCTGCAATGATTTTAACAGGCTCATGTCTTGGGAAACACACTAAAACAGGTAACATATGAAATAAAAATTAAAAAATTTGTAACAAGTCTTGTAATGTATAGGCCTTAATAAAGTCGAACTATACAATTTAAGGGCTGCATTTCCCCCAACTCACCTTATATTTACAAATTACCATTTGTTGCGTTATTTATTATTATAAAGGTACTTAGGCTCTTCTTAGTCTATGTCTATCTACTGGAAGATTTACTGACTATTGACAGTTTTCCCCATTGTCGCCATTTTTACTTTCTTCTATATTTAATATATAGAAAAAAGTATTGGATTCGAGCAAGTTTTCGAATTTCGAAGGATTTGAACGTTTTGAGGTGTGCTGAGTCCATTTCAACCACATATTTGGAAAATTTCTGTGTGTGTGTGTGTGTGTGTGTGTGTGTGTTTGTGTGTGTCTGTACGTGTGTGACCGGTTTTTTGTGGCCACTTAACAGCAAAAACTACTGCGTGAAATCGAACGAAATTTGATACACATATGTGCCCCTATGTGAAACTGTGCCCATTGGTTTTTGGCGCGAATTCCTCCAAGGGTTGGAGCAATGGAATATTTCTTGAGTTATTCGTGCCTGCTATTCCTTAAAAAGTTACTGGTGGAATCAAACAAAATTTGGTCCATATGTTGCCCCTAAGATGCACAGGTGCTGATTCAATTTTGGTTTATGTCTACAAACATTTTTTTAAATGCAATTCTTGAAGCCTCACAAAAATATCCTCCATTTTCTTGATTTTTTTTAATGTATGTTTTTACCCTATGTTACTTTAGAGTGTCTACTTTGATAATCTGTTGCAAAAGTTTGCCCAAGTTTGCTCGAAAAAATAATAAAGCTATAAATAAAACGCAATATTATTTTCATAATTTGAGCTTTTTTGATTACCTTTAGGTTCTATGGCTTCAGATCTGAAGAACACCTGGAACTTAAAGTACCCTCACCTGCTTTCCAGTTTCAAGAAATCAAATCACCATAATGACCTTCACTACTTAAGACAGAAAAGAGAAAATAGTCACATCAAATCAATCACTGAAAAAGCTTCAAAAATAGAAAAGGGCGAAAAAGTAGCGAGTTTTTCAAAAATTCAAACATTGAACTTTAATGTCTCGAAAACTATTACAGCTGTTAAACAAGTTTTTTCAAGTTAATTTTACGCTCTTTTATTCATTAGGCAGCAATTTTGTTCGCAAATAAATAGCTTTTGAGATGTATGACGAAAACTGAAAAACACAACTAAAAACTCCTAGATGGCGCTGCGAGCTCCCTCAACCAACGGGGACTTCTTGTATGTTTATCACGAGCCCTTCCCAGTGAGCTGCCCTTCCTGTACATACGATTTGCAAAACTACATTTTTTTTTCCACCCTTATTTTGGTCTTCGTTTACTAGACTAGTATGGCAAATTTTAGCATTGAAAATTTTTGCCTATATGATTTTTTCATTACGAGTAAAAGACACAAAAGTGAAAGAGATCTTCAAGCCCGTAAACATAAAAGTACGCTTGTTACTACATTTTTTTTTGTATGTTTGGAATGTGATAATTAAGAGAAATGGATTTTTAAGAGTATGTTGATTCGGAAATTGGCTTATAGTTGCTCAGCAACTAAAAAAGAAAAACTGCGACTTTAACTTGCCTGAAATTAAAAGAAAACTTTTGCGTTTTACTCTTTTTATGCTTAGTGTCTCACAGTTTCACACTATACAAAACAAAAATCTAATTGAAAATTAGCAGCATGGCCACCTAGAACATCTTGATATCGATAATTAAAAAAAACATGTCCTCAAGGGCAAACGTGGTAATTTCAATGTTTCGAACACATCTAATGTTATAAGTATACTTCGCTGCTCAAAACCCTAGAGGAAAGTCTAATTAGTTTAATTGGGTATTTAATATTACGCTAAGGATTTCGATGTTTCTTTGAATGCAAGATTTTTAAAGAGGGCGAGAGAAACTCGGAAAAAACCATCTCTGGCTTTAATCAACGAAAGGAAAGAGTTTTAATTATTTGAATTACTTAAACAACAAAGCTTTTAAAGAGAAACAATAAATAATTTTTATGTTAAATTAACAAAAGGAAACTGATTTGTATTGATTGTGCTGATGATGAAAGTAAATAAAATGGTTTTTTATTTTCCTTTCATCATTCTTCCACATGAGCGGTTCATTAAAATGAATATGATGGTATTGATTATTATGCTAGTATGGACATGTTCTACCGTTTTTTGAATTGAACAGGCTTTGTTTGCATGTAAAGAGTAATTTTGGACATAAACCCCAAATGAGAAAAATACGTTATAACAAGCATGCATCGGACATTACAACCAATATAAAAATTGGTGGTAAATGCAGTTTTAATTGTTAAATAACAGTACAAAAGTGTTCTTTTTGATACGTAAGTATTTTGAAATGCAAAAAAAAAAAAAAAAAAAAAAAATTACACGCCTGGCAATTTCTCCCAAACCTACAAGGCAGATGCCTCATCTGTAAAACAGGTTTTTTTTTTCTTAAACATGGAAACTGTAAAAAATATGTTGCCAAAAGTGGGTAAGCTCCAAAGCACATTTTAAATTAGCATTGAGTTATGAAAAGCTAAATTAATAAACTACCACAGATCAGACAAACCTCGATCTCAATTTTCGCATTTAACTTTTGTTACAATAGCAAATAGGTAACAATAGCAAATACCCACCTTTATTTTATTTCCAGACATCAAGCTTCGTATTCATGAAACGGTGAAAATTGTAGTATTTTAGTTATAGCGTTGTGGATCCTTGTTTGGTCACATAATTGACAGGTTTCTGATAATTACTCATTCCAGACCTCAGTTTTGCATCATTCTGTTGACACTTTGCGGGGTACCTCTGGTTGCCTCACGATTTGCATACGTTATTCCGTAATGTGTTTTATAGTTGAGTAGGTACAAAGGGTTACTGACACTGAACTTTCCTTTCAGACCGTGTCAGTCATCGGATACTGACCCAAAGCATTGTGCTCGGGTCGAGATCGGTGACTGATGAGGCGAAATGCAGTTAGTGTTTTCGGGATCGTATCAAAAGTGTACTTAAATGTAACGCTTAATTTTTTTTGAGGTGTGCATTACATGGCTTACTTTTACTCTTTTTAATACTAATAGTGCCTTGTAATAAGAAAGGAAACACTTTAAATATTTTTACCCGTAGTAAATAAAAAATATATATGATGATTATAAGAAATATGATGAATTAGTAAAAAAGTTACAAAGCAATGCGTAGAAAAGCAAATAATAATAATAATAATAATAATAATTTAAAATTTACGCTTCCACTTTGTAAGTTATTTTTTTAAAGTTTAATTTTGATTTAAATTGATTTTTTTTAGTTCTGCCCTGATTCGAACTTGCGCCCAACTTATTATTAAAAAAAAAAAAAAAAAAAACGCGCTATCCTTTCGCACCACTATGTCTTCATCTCCGGAAGATTTTTGATAAAGTCAAGTATGGCATTCAAATCGCTAATTTAACGAAAAAACAGAAAAATAGGTTTATATGAATATTAAAATATTTTTTCAATGTAAGTTTGACATGCACTTCACTAATTTAATGAAAAAACAGAAAATAAAAGGTTTAAATTTACATTTAAATATTTTTTTGTCAAATTTGTCGCTAATACTTATACCCCTTTAAGAACATCTAAAAGCAAACAAACGAGGAGGTGTACAACTAGGCCCCACTAGGAGTCTACGTACCAAATTTCAACATTCTACGGCATATAGTTTTTGAGCAATGTGAGATACATACGCGCATACATAGATACGTAAATACAGACGTCACGAGAAAACTAGTTGTAATTAACTCGGGAATCGTCAAAATGAATTTTCGGGCGTCTAAACGTTCTTAGGTATGTATGTACGTGTGGTCGGGTCGAAAAAAACTCAACATTCATTCGGGGTTGAGCAAAATGGAAATTAAAACCGGTTTTTTAGTGGAAAGTTAGTGGAGTTTTTTGTAAAAGGAAGTAAAAAGGAAACACAGAAACTCCTTCAAAAGCTGCAAAATTTAAAAGGGCTACTTTAAGGAAATTTCCTCAATGGGGTTGTACCAGCAATTTTCATTTTTTCGAATAATATACGGGGCTAGCATAAAAGAATGTCCCGGTTTTAGCATTTTATATTTCAGAAGCTGTTACACTTAGCACTATAAATGATACAAAAAAAAAGATAAACTGTCCAAATTTTTTTTTGCTCACAAATCTTTGATGTTTGCACCTTTCGTAACGTTTCACAGATTATATTTTCCAATATTGGCAATTTTAATGTGATTCAATGGTTAACTCTCTAAACATCGTCAATAGTGGCCAAAATAAAACCAGATTAAAAAAAGGAAAATAAAAAGAAAACCACCAAATTTGTCGCCAATTATACGACCTCTTGCCAAATTATAACACTACTTGAGTTTACATTGATATTAACAATGATCCCCCCCCCAAAAAAAAAGGTGTAAAAGACCCCTTTGGAATATCCGAATGCAACCAAAAAGGGAGGTGCAATTCTAGACCCCACTAAGAGTCTACGTACCAAATTTCAAATTTCTAGGACATACCGTTCTTGAGTTATGCGACATACATACGCACATACGCACATCCGTACACGCGCACATATACACATTCGTACATATGGGCGTTACGAGAAAACTCGTTGTAATTCACTCGGGAATAGTCAAAATGGATATTTCTGGTGTCTATACGTTCTTAGGCACTTATCCGTGTGTGGTCGGGTTGAAAAAAAAACTCAACAATAATTTGGGGGTGAGGAAAATGGAAATTAAGACCAATTTTTGAGTGAAATTTTTTCGCGAATACAATACTTCCTTTTTTGTAAAAGGAAGTAAAAAGGATGTCCTTCAAAACCTTCGCGCTGCTTCTGTGACTTGATTGGGATTTCCTTATCAATTGTGGCGGCAATTCACGTGTGAACGCTAGGAACATTTTGCGGAATCTTGAATTTTTAAGCTGTTGACATTTTAAGTATTTATGGAAGTTTGTAACGAACAAATGCATATGCGATGGATAAGCTTTTGCTAGACCAATATGTTTCCTATGAAATCGAGTCCCAAGCACGAAAGTCCTGCAATTTCACTTTGAGTCCTGAAGATCTCATTGGAAGATTTGTGCAGTAAATCAGAAGAAACAACTTTTTTTTTTTGTAAAAATATGAAATACTCTTCTTTAAACCATCTAGTGAAACTCCTGTGCAGTAGAAAAATTGAAAAGTTTTTTAAACTAGCAATGCACCAAAAGTGGAAATTTAGGGCAAACTACAAGCAATGTAAAACTGAGCAAAATGGATACTTTTTAATTTTAACAAAACTTTTAAATGATGTATATCCAGAAGTCGACGTAGGTCATTTTTCCTCCGAGTCTACATTTCTGGCAATACCGCGGAGTCCGAATCGGGTTTATCTTAGGTTACAAATGTTGGAGAAAATGTTAAGGTTTATGAATTGCTCAAAATTGAACGAAAAATTGCTCAATTCAAAAAGTGCAATATGGGAATGAGGTGTCCTTGCTGGGTTCTTTCGGACACAAAAAAAGTTTGTTCGAATCGGGGAATTAACTCGAAATATATTAGAGGGGGACAGACACACCGGCAAGTTTTTATTTCTTCGATTAATGTCGGTTAAAATCTGAAGTTAACTACCTGTCACCATACTAAATACCTTACAGATTTTGGATGCAGTATGAATAGGAATTATTGGTGTTGAACAAGTTAGTCCATTTTCACAGCATTTTTGTGATGTTAGGGAGGAAAAGGTAGAAAAGTCAACATAGAAGAAGTACCAGTCCCAAAGGGATGCTTAAATCAAAACCTTTCTAATTGAATCTACAAAGAGACTGTAAAGAAAGTTCACTCAAAAGTACCAAACTGGATATGTTTTCTGATTGAAAAAATAGAAAATAATAACAAAAAAATAATAAATAATAATAACAATAATACTAGTTGTTACCATAATGATGATGATGATGGAGATGGCGAAAATAGTAATAATAATGATACGATCGGTTCAACAGGATTTCAGGAAAACACACGACTAGTAAAGAGTTCAACGCTTTGCTAGTTGTGTAGACATCATTAAACGTTCATAATTACTGCTTGTGTAAGAAAAACCGTAGTTTTCAATTCACACACAGGCATCATTTTGAGAAACTTCAGAGCAACCACCCTGTGCAGTAAAATTGTCTTTCAAAATATTCTTATAATTTAAATCAGTTTCCTATTTTATTTTGTTATGTTTTATGTAAACATACTAACGAGACACTGGGAAAAGATTCCACTTGTAGATATGTCCTTTATGTGCAAAAACTCCATTAACCCTTTCATGCATCAAGAAGCAGTAAGGATTATTTTTATCACTCCACTGTGATGCTGTCACATTTATGATAATAGATACGACTCTCGAGTGCACTAGGAAAAAAAAAATACTTCGGTGTCCATAATGTTCTACTTTTTGTTTCAAAACTGCCACCTATGCATCATGTATTCTTAAAAAGAATGCAAGAGACAGGATAGATCCTCAGCTTTCAACATAAATCATTTGAGATTACATCTTCTATCGTGAAAAGTAGTAAAGTCAATATTTTAGCCAAATATTCTCAGCCTTGATTCTTTGAAATATTATTTGATGATACCATTTGAGATTTTTCAGCAATTTAGAGTGTTTACTGATTTCCGCTACATGGGGGCAATGGCACAGAAAATTTCCATTTGAATGATGCGTTCAATGCAAATATAGTATATCCTGTACAAATATTAAATATTAGGGTGGGGGAAAAAATATGTTTTGAAATCAGTTTTTAACAACGTGAAAAACTTGCTTATTAGCATCCACAAAGTTAAAAAAAATTAATTTCAAAATACCAAAATACGACGAATTATTTTTCGAATGCAAGAACACAGAAGTTTAGGGGGGAGGGGATATGCAATTTTTAAATGCATATATTTTTAAAAAATAACTTATTTTATTTCTAACTAGCGGTACCCGCACGGTTTTGCTCGTTGTAGAAATATGTGAGGTCATTTGGTTCGCCTATATATATCTAATGTTAACATCTACTATACTTTTTTTTTTTCAAGATATCTGCATATTTTTGTCAGATTAACAGAAATATGCTTAAAAATATTTTCGAAGGGGGAAGTAAGTTTCCCTTTCTTCCTTAAAACGTGAAATAAAACATTTTTCTAAAACTAAACACTATATATCGTTTTAATAACTATATTTTCATATATTCAGTAAATTAATTGGCGGTGTATTTCATATATTTTCATATTTTACCGAACCGAATTCCATAAAAACTAAGACAATAAAAGCGAAACATTTTTTCTTAACAGTTAAAATATTTCAATTTATCTTTTTTCAATAAAAAATGATTTGGATTGCGATTTAAGTACGTTTTCGAAAATGTTTAAATCAAAAAATAAATAAATAAATAATTGAAACAACCAAAGCGAATAAAAGACGTAACCATGGTTGCAAATAAGAATTAAATGAATTTACTTTCAAATTAGAAATTATCTTTGGTTTTTAATTTTATTCACGAGCTTTATCATTTAGAATCATTTGGCTTGCTAAAGGGAGTTGGGTTTTCTTAAACGATTCCTGTAGCCCTCCGAATGCTCGCAGAAATTTTGAACAAACTGCATCTGATGCAGAAAATTTTAATCTTTCGAATGACCTAAAACTGAAAACACTAAGTGAAATATTTCTCCCTCATCAAATTAATGTGAAATATAAGCTTAAAATTGGAATAAAAAAGAAAAAAAAAACGAATGTTTGAAAAATCTATTCGATATGCACACCCTCATACAGTCAGCTAATTTTGTGCCAAATTTCAGGAAAAGACTTCAACCCACTCTTATCTCTGAATCTCGCTAATCCGACTCAGTACGCGGCTTGTTCTGGCATCGTTTAACAAACAGTTTGCATTTGCTATATAAGTCTAAAAGAATTCCCTTGGCCCTAAACATTATATGTAATTCAAAATAGGGTAACGACCCCAGTAATTGGCAGGTCACCAGTGATTGGCACTTAAAACAAAAATGTCCTAAAATAAGATTCATATCCAATCTTTTAAAAGTAGAACGCTATATGTCAACTGAATGTACATTTACTTTAAAGATTATAAATTCAACTCATGTTACTAAATGGTAGCTTTGCACAAGAAAGAGAAACAATTGTGTCTTGTGTGAAATCGGATATTTTTGTTGCAAAAGCTTCTTCTTTCGCTTAAGAGAAGCATGCACATTAGACCGTTAAAAACTGACCGAAAAATATATTTTAAATTTTGGTTGTCAAAAGTTTTGTTTAGATGAAAGATGTCACTTTGTGTGGGTAGACGTAAATTTTTGTCTCTTTTTGGGTTTTTCAAAAAATGATAGATGCCGTTTAGTGGTGCTTCAGTTTTGCTAGTGTCAGTAATTGGCACATGTGCTTATAGTCCATAGTGTGTTGTTTTTTTTTTTAAAGTTTGATTTCTGATACTTTTTCAGAAACAATATTATATGGGTTCTACTATTGATTTGAATCCTAGAGAATCTACTATTAAATTTTTAAAAGAAACAATAAAAAACAAAAATGTTTGGCTATTACAATCAGATATTGCTACTGTAGAGAACTGTTCCATTTTTATGGTCCCTTTGAATCCTTGGGTTAATGTTCCTTTTTTTTGGGAAAACAGCTGTAATTCGTAAAATCAAAACTGCATGCCGACTGATGAAACAGAAATAATCTCAATATTTTTTTACATGTAACATTCCAAATTTGTATTTCTCTAAAATACGTTTTTATCGTCAAAATGTGTGATTTAACAATAATTTATATAAAATTACCTACTGTAAATTAACACTAATTATGTTTCTTATGATGATGAAATTTGTATGAAATCTAAAAGTGAAAAATAAAGTGATTTCCAGTTCCATTAACATGTGCCAATCACTGGATCACAAGGTGTCATACACTGGGGTATCAGGTGCCAATTACTGGTGATTTTGGTAACTTTTTATACATATATTTTTATAAAAATATCTATTCAAAGATTTTTGCTTTTACTGAACTAAATAGATGCACAGATGTGCATTCTTTTAGACAAAAATATTTACAAGTAAATATTTCTTTTCTAAGAAATGAAAACAGAGGTAAGTTTGAGGTCAAACTCTTAAAGTGCCAATTACTGGGGTTGTTAACTCTACCAGAGTTTTTAAAAAAAATAAAAAATAATAAAAAAAACCAAAGCACTTATCATAATGCACTCAAAAGCACAAAATAACAACTTTTCTAGGTCAGAAAGGGCACAAGTTTGGAAAAGAATTTTTTTATCATTATCTAGCTTTCAATCATAACTTTGAGTGTTCAAACATGCATATTTTTGTTATTGGGAAGGTTTGGTTTGAAATGACTAGAACCGCACTTTTCTTCGTTTATGGTGTCATTTTCTTGGAATTTTCGAAAACTACAGGCATACTGAAATTGTCCTTTCTGATCTATAAAAGTTATTTTTTTCCTTTTGAGTGCATTATTAAAAGTGCTTAGTATATTTTTTAAAAATTCTGTTATTTTATTCTTTTTAGTGTAAATGTATTTCAGAAACATAATGTTACCATTTTTTCATATAAATGCTCCGTTATAAAAGGATAAAACAACTATATACGTGTGTCTAAAGTTTTAAGCAGTTGGCACTAAAAATTAATCCTTGTTCTCATCTATTATTTATTCGTTTGTTAATTTAAGTAAAACCATTAAAGGTTTCCCAAACTAATTTATGTTTCAAAACATAGAAGTTACTCGTGATAAAGCTTTTAATACGTCTCTTTACTTAGCCACGCTATCGATTTTATTGGCATAGATGAGAAGAATGATGCAATGATAGGGAATAAATGCATTTCTTGCTTGCTCCATAGAAACCATCATTCAAAACTTTCATTATGATTGCTATTAATATTATTGTAGTAAGGCAACGAATATTTTTAACAATTTATTTTATATTTAATCCCTTAATGAAAAAATCACATAAAATTTGCTGTTTTCCATCATAAACGAAATAGTAATTTTATTTCAGAATTTTAATGTTTCAGCGTTAAGTTTAACCTTAAGACTAAGCAAATCATTTAGTGAAATCCCAAAGTCTCTAAGTAGTCTAGCTGGTGAGATATAAGCAAAAGCAGGCCTCAGATTTTTCACGTGACAAACATGCGAAGTATAAGAAAAGTGATTAGTAATAACTTTCATTTTCGTACACGGTGCAGTTTGATCTATATATTTTTCAAGTATGTAGAGCAGGATATATATGCGTTTTTGATTTAGCAAAGTTCTAATCTGAACTGAATTCAAGCAGAGAGCTACAGAGCATTATATGCTACTGGAGCCATAATATTGAAAACGGCTTTACAAGCTTACAAACTGACTGTTTTGCGATGCCCAGAAGCGAAGGTACATACTAGCTTGGAACAGGGAGACGGGGCCGATTTACCACGGAATTGGGAGGCACAAGTGCCGCGAATAATACAAATCGCGGATAAACCGTAAAACGGGTAAAACGAGGACAAATAAGGTAAAAATTTTCTTTCCTCAAAAACATAGCTGTATTAATGCACATTCTAAAAACAAAAATTTCAGATTAAAAAAAAAAAAAAAACTAACTAAAAATTACTCAAATTTGATCATATCGCCGAGTCGATATAGCTTCGACGATGTGGTTTTCAAACTTGAGGCAATGAAATACTCATTTTGATACCTTGCATTTACTCAAGAATGAAACAATGTGTGATAATTTCAAAATTTAGAACTAACCGAGTGATATACTCATTTTTACTTTCTTCTATATCCAATATATAGGACAAAGTATTAGATTGGTGCAAATTTTCGAATTTCGAATTTTTACGGATTCGAACGTTTTGAGCTGTGCTGAGTCCATTTCGACCATTTTTGGAAAATCTGTCTGTGTGTGTGTGTGTGTGTGTGTGTGTGTGTGTGTGTGTGTGTATGTGTATGTGTATGTGTGTGACCGGTTTTTTGTGGCCCCTCTTCAGCAAATACTAGCGCGTGAAATCAAACGAAATTTGGTACACATATAAGCCCCAATGTGAACTTGTGCCCATTGTTTTTTTGCGTGAATTCCTCCAAGGGAGTGGAGCATTGGAACGTTTCATGAGTTATTCCGCAGAAAGTAACAGGGGGGGATCAAACAAAATTTGGTCCATATGTTGCCCTCAACATGTACAGGTCATAATTCAGTTTTGGTGTCAATAGCTCAAACGCGGGCTGAGCTATAGAACTTTTTTTTTTCATCAATTGTGACTGCTATATCTCAAGAAATAATGAACGAAATCAAACAAAAATGTATCGACAAGTAGCCCTTAGCAGTTATAAAAGCTAATTATATTTTGGCGTTAATAGGAAAAGGGGGTGGCGCAATCGAACGTTCTTTCTTTTTCATTGCGAGCGCCATATCTCAAGAAGTAATGCTACGTTCTGGATGAAATTTAGAAAAAATGTTTTTTTTTTTTGGAGCAATCACGATTGCTTATTGTTCTTATTTGACTGTCCTTAACGTTACGCTGATTTTATTTTCCCCCCGCCTCCCTCTGCACCACTCTCGCCCACCGTCCGCTGCAGGCACTGCTCCTATGGTCCTGAGCACTGTCCCCGGGAATCTGCTTCTTCTGGTCGGTAGAGTCCATGTCCGCACAGACACACGCTATACACATACGCACACGCCTACACGTATGTACAATGAAGGAAACACAAAAAATCAATAAAACAAAAATAACTGAGTTTAAATTTACAAACGGCCATTAGCATTTGCGTTTCACAGCGAAAATACATGTTCCTGATTGTTGATTGACTTGCGGATAATCGCGAGTTTACTGTTCTTCAATAAAGCTCTTCTTTTCTTCGAGTGAGAGCTGGTTTTTCATTTTGTTCGAGTTACAATAAAATCTTTAATTATTATATTTATACCAGAGCGTGAGTAGGATTTTATTTTGTTCTAATTGGAACGCTGCGTATTTTCATCTAGTACTCCGTTGAGACGATTTAATTCTTCACGGAGCAAATTTTATAGCTATGCAATCCTCGGGGTTCGATGAGCGTAAACGAGCAGGGGTAAATATTATAACTAATATATTTATAAAACAAAAAATAATGTTATTTTAACCTTCTTAGAATATAAAGGGAAGAAAAGGTTATCAACAAAATAAATTCGAAATATGTAGAGCATTAATCCGCATTTTATTTAGATAGAAAATATTGTGATATCAAATATGTCATTTTGAACGAAAAATCAACAAGCACCAAATAAATGAGCTGTTACATTATGTTTCTGAAGGTTAATAAGTTTCCTCTGTTGAAATGTCATATTAAAAGCAGCTAGTAATTCAAAAATCCCATACACAAGTTTCTTATTTTAGTAGTCTCTTTATTTCTTCCAGAAAAAATCATTTTGTCATTATAAAGAATCTACTTTCGGATGTCAAATATTTGCTCTTCAAGATGAAATATCGGTTCTGTATGTATCAGAGTAATAAAATACGACTTTATCTTAAAAGACAAACATTTTATATAATGGATTTAACTACTTCCTGGGAAGGATATTTTATGAAGTTTAAGTAACTTAGCGTTATTATTTGGTGAAGAAGAGAAATTCTATGAATATTTGTTTAATCTAAAATAATAATGGTTTTTTGAAATATTTCTGTGTATTTTCAAAGATATTTTGCAAGTATATCTTTCGTATATGTTGTAACTGAGTTGAAATCAGAGAAATAAAGTCAACTGTATATTTATTTCAAGTTTTTATTTCCTTTCAATATAAAAGGAATGTCTTCGTTGTTTGGAATTGTGGGATCGTTTTCATTAATTTTAATTTAAAATGATACCAAGCAGTTTGATTTTCAATTTTAAAACCATTGAACTTGTTTCCTACACCAATAAGGACCTATATTATTTCGATATTTTTACCACTTTAAAAGGATCCGGGATACATTTCGAAAAAAAAGATATTAAATTTTACAATTTTTTTTTCCACTGATTCACCATCTATTTAACAAGCAAAATAAAAACATAAATATTTTTAAAAAATCAACTTGATTTTTTAAAAATGGGATTAATTTTAATTTCTAAAGCTAAAAGTATTCAGGAAATATTTTCAACTTTTTTTTCGAAAAATTATGCATAAATATCTAAACTTTACTTTTTATTTGGCAATTAAAGAAATATTAATTCAGTAAAAAATTGAAACTATTTGAAGAAATATTTCGAAAAATTCTAATAATTTTTTTTTTTAAGGAAATCATATTTTGCAGGAACTTTTTTTTTTCAAATTTGCCATATAAAATTTAAAGCAAACTGTATCAGGTGAGGTACGTTCAACCGCAGGGCACGTTCAACCGCTCTCAATTATTTTAATACTATTAATATTTTTTGTTTTATTTTATGACCAACAAATAGCACCTATGGTCCTGCAAATCCTTTTATGAAATCACATGGTGCAGTTATATTAAACAAACTTTATTAACTAGAAAGTGTTATTTCAGTACTCCTGAGTAATTTTTAGAAAACTGTAACTTTATTTATTTGTTTTAATGATTTTCACCAAGATTGCGGGAAAAAAATTGAACTTCTTTCTTAAAGTAAGTTTTTTAGCTTCCAATAATAGGCTTTTTTTTTTCATTTTTGTCAAAAAGAAAAAAAATATATGACATCACTCTTTCAGACCAAGAAATTGGGGTAGGTTGATCAATTCTTTGTGGGGTACGTTGGAATAGACCAACCTACCCCACATAATTTAAAACCTTTTTTTTTTCTTACATCTCAGTAATTATAATAATTATTCTAAGTGTTTGTATGTTATACAATTATTTCATTTCATGTTACACGTGTTTCGAAATAATAATAATAAAGACTTAGGGCAAAAAAGCAAAGATATATTTTATAATTATTTAACAAAAATTATACTAAATTAATTTTATCAAACTATATATTTCATATCTGCATTTTTTTTACTACTTATATTTTCAAAAATACTGCTAAATTTTTGCAGACGATTGCTTTCTAAGAGCAAAATATACACTACATGCTATAATAAAGTTCCTGTATAAAAAAGTTTTTTTTTTTTTTTTTTTGCTGAACAAGCAATCTACATAGAAAGAAACTAACACAAATAATTGATTAAAGGAGCATAAAAATATACTTTTACTTAAGATTGTCAAATTTTTGATTTTAGAACACAAAGATACAATAACTTAAAAATGTCAACTTTGTTGTACTTTTTCTTTGAAATATATCTTATTTAATATAACAGAGTTATTTTCTTTCTGGAGTTGTTTCATGCAATGCAATGAAGGAAAAAAGAGTTTTTTCCCCTACCAAATATTGATGCAACTTTGCATAAAAATAACATGACTTATATCCTTTAAAAAACCCAGTCGAATAAAAGTGCTATTTCTGAAGCTCTGGAAGTAGCACTTTTATGTTCCTAGTTATCATTTAACGTATCTTTGGTTTACTTTAATCTGCATTAATTGTCTCCTGAATATTCAAAAATTGATTTTTCTTTTGATTTTTAAAAAATAATTGTGTACTAATGGTGAATGCATATTGATGTTCTTAATTAAAGATGATTTATCAATTAAAATCAATTTAATATGTTATATTGATCTTTAAACTTTATATTTCTCACTCTACACGCAAAAGAGAATAAGGTATTTACAACATTTGATAGTATTTATCACTAATTTATAAAAAAAAAATGTTGTTTGAGTTAAGCAGTTCAACGTGCCCCACCAGGAAGACTAACGTACCCCACCCGTAAGGCACGTTGGTCCACTTTACAAGGTTCTCTTAATAATTTAATGTTAAAAAGGTTTATCAATTCAACATTTCCAAAAAAATTGTGGTGTTGAGAAGTGTTTAGTGAAACTTATTGTAGAAAATCGAACTGCTCATAAAAGTTTTTGACGAGAAAAAAAATGATAAGTAAAAAAGCACACCAATGTGCCCCACCTCCCCTTATGTTACATTGAGAATAATGACATTTTACACAATTATGAACAAATTCTAAACATATATTGGCAATGATTGTCAAAACTGGAGTATTAGTACAGGAAAAGCTTTCCCACAATGAAAAAAAAAAATGCTTTAAAAAAGAAAATATGAAAAGAAACGGCAAAAAAAAAAAAAAAAAAAAAAGACAAAAAATGTGTCAAAAACAAAATTTTAATAATAAAAGAAACAAAACCAATACCATTTATTAAAGCTCTATATTTTGAAAGCTCAAAGTTGTCAAAACTCATAAATTTGTTTACATTACTAAACCATAATGTTATTAATATTCCATCTTGTGATTTGCGATTGAGTGGATTATAGCTCCTATGTTCTGATTTTGGTGTGGAATTAATAGGATTTCCCATTTAAACAAATAAAGGATCACAATAAGGAAGTATAACGATCACTGTTTTATGACATTCGCTTGGTGAGAAGGTCTTCAATATATATATTTTTTTCATCTTGGTTTTTTTTTTAAACTAATGTAAGGATCAGAGCCAAATTAGTATACATATAGACATTGAGAAAAAGTTGATTAGTTGTTGGAACCTTTCGTTAAAACAGGCTTGGTACCCTTCGATAGATTTTAATTTCGAACATTAATGCGACACAGGAAGAAAGTTTCATAATAGGCACTGCATCATACTAGTTACTGCATCTTTCTTAAGAAATAGTAATCTAACAATAGCAGTTTTGAGATAAAGTTTCAAACGGAAACTTTCTACTGCAGAAAATCAACAGTTCTTCTGAATAAATTCGCTTTCCAGTTTGTAACGCCCGGCAGAAGAAACAAAGGCTTACTTGTGTCAACAAATTTAAAGATCTTAATCGCTAACTCTAAGAGTTAATTCGAAATAATCTGTCCGACAAAGTTTCTGAAGAGTTGTTTTGTGTCAGCGAATTCTTGCGAAAGTTTCCCTGAAAACTCCTGCACTTCAAAGGCAATGTTATTGGGTTTTAAGCAGGTAGTAAAACAGGAATTTTAAACTCTTTCAAGAAATACTTGCATTGCATGAACAATTTTATTACATCACTATATACGCTGTCCATTTTCAATGCTCTTAATTTTACGATAATTTCCACTTTCTAATACTTTTAATTTTACGATACATTTCCTTTTCTTTCTGTTAACAAGTGCACTGTTTTTTTGTTTAAAAGTATTATTGTTTTTTAAAGAACCAAACGTGAAATGAAAATTTAAAATTGAAATTTCTTAAGTTACTGCACTGGTGTAAGAAATTAAGAGAATTTTCAGATATGGTCAATTATCTCCAGAACTACTGGACCGATTTTAATGAAATTTAGTATGTACATACATTGAAACAATGTAAAACAATTATCCGTCCAAGATTAAAAGTACACACGCATGATCTTAAATAACAATCGTTAGAGTTAGATGATATGAAACAGCGATTGCAAAATTGAACAACAAAAATGGTGTAATGGCACCCCCTCTAACAAATCTATAGACCTTGCAGTGTGACTCCATACTTGAAATGAAGTAGTTTATGGGATCCTGGGGCAATTGTTTCCACTCGTTCAACAACGCTGTTCTCAGACTATGGATGGTCCCCGGAGAGGTGTTGAGAGTTGCTATTGCTCTCCCGAGAGCGTCCCAGGCATGCTCTATAGAATTGGAGTCTAGAGATCTGCTTGGCTAAACCCTCCAGTGAATATCCTCTCTTTAAAGAAATTCGTCAACCAGAAGAGCTCTATGTGGCCTTGCGTTAACATCCATTAAAATTACCCCAGAACTAACAGTACCTCTCAAGAGGTGAACATAGGGCGCCAAGACCACATATCTATTCCTCACAATTGTCAACGAGTCTCTCTCAAAGACATGGAGGGGTGTGCGGTCATTCAACATGATACCTGTTCAGACCGTCAAACCACCACTGTCATAATGGTCGATTTCGCGCATATTGGAGGGTAGGTAGTGGGTTCCTGCTTCTAGCCAATGAACGTAGGACAATAATAGTCGGTTAAGCTGAACCGGAATCCACTAGCTGCCCTCCAATAACCGCGAAATAGACCATTATGGATGAGGAGGTTTGATGGTCTGGGAGGCACCATGTTGGATGGCTGCACGCCCCTCCATGTCTTTGAGAGAGACTCTGTTACAGTTGTGAGGTATAGGGATGTGATCTTGGAGCCCTACGTTCACCTCTTGAGGGGCGCTGTTAGCCCTGAGTTAATTCTAATGGATGTTTACAAAAGACCACTTAGAGTACTTCTGGTTGACGAATTTCCTGAACGGGAGGATATTCACAGAATAGATTGAACAAGCAGATCTCTAGACTCCAATCCTATAGAGCATGTCTGGGACGCTCTCGGGAGGGCAATAGCAACTCGCAATACTCCTCTGGGGACTATCTAAAGCTTGAGTTATAGCGTTGTTGAACGAGTGGAAAACATTGCCCCAGGATCCCATAAACTGCTTCATTTCAAGTCTGGAGTCACACTGCGAGGCCTATATGTCTGTTACAGGGAATCATATCCCCTACTAACCCATTTGTTTTGTTCAAATTTGGAACTGCTGTTTTATACCATCCGACTATAACGAGCGTTTTTTATGACCATGCTTGTGTGTTTTAAATTTTAGATGGCTATTTGGTTTTTATTGTTTCAATGGATGTACATACCAAATTTCATTGAAATCGGTCTAGTAGTTCTGGAAATAATTGACCAAATCTGAAAATTCTCTTAAATTCTTACACCAGTGTATATTATTAATCATTTTCTTAGATATTTCAGTTATGATTTTGTTCTCCAATTTTGAAAACCATTGCAAGTTTATACTTAGTGCACTGTAAGCACGTTTAAAATTATAAGTCAGTATCTTTTTCCATTACTGTTCAACAGATCTCTTAAATTCATAAATTTATGCTCGATATTTTCAAATAAAATTTCAGATCTATAAATGATTTGCAGAAGTGACTTAGAATACATTTTCTGCTTTTAATAATACAACTGAAACAAAGGGAAAATTTCAAACTGTGGTGATTTGCTTAGCAAAGCGTTGGACTCGTGACTCAAGAGTCGTAAATAGTGGCTTGTGTACGGTCACAGTCACTATGTCTCCGGTGTCCCTATATGAAATTACCACCGCTGAACGTACAGAGAGGGGTGTTTCAACCGGTATTCAATCTCTGTTCAAACTCCTTGCGAGGCAATGTCACTATTCTATCTGACATATGAGCCACACGACAACCGTAACAAGAACAAAAACAAATAATTGAACAGGAAACTGAAATTAACCAGCAAATCTCTTATTGGTATGAATGTATAAAAATATAGTTTATTTATTAGATAAAATAAAATCATATAGAAGCTGTTTGAATTTTTAAACACGTTTTTCAGCTTCAAGGACTTATAAAATAGTATATGAAAAAAGTTCTAGAATGATAATATGATTTTTATCTAGATATGAATAGTAGTTATAGAAATCAAAATTGATCATAGCGTTTAGCAGTAAGTTAGCGTAACTATAAGAAAGCGCTAAGGCAGAACTGCATGCAATATATCAGACAGCTGGTTATACACTCCGACACATGACAAGAGACATGTGTTGTCATCCAGACGTATACAAGATATAATAGAATAACCGGATTGTCTGGTACATTGCAATGAAGATCATTTTTAATACCATTCAAGAATTTCATTACTTAAAACAACTTTAAAAAAGCTTTAAAAGATCATAACACAAAACTTATAGCAATTATCAACTTTGTTAGCGCTTTTAACTGTCCATCAATTATAACCACTTCACATTTTGAACATTTATAATCACTAATTGCTTTGTTTCTTAAATGTTATTCGTATTTATTATGAATTTTACTTTGGTAAACTACCTTCAAAGATAATGTTTATGACTGAACAGCACTGACATCAAAATGTAATAACATATCTACGTTATGAAGATCTAACTAAGATTATAATTAAAGTTGTCATCACGTGACTATCCATTGCTTATCTCGTATACACGCTGAGTAAGGCATGGAGCTGTGTGCCTTTAGGGACTGGTTCAACTTTCGTGTTTCTTAATTAGGATTTGAAGTGCATGCACTTGTTTGACTATTCAAATGTACTTTCTAAGGGTTTTAAATTTCTGTCTGGCTCTCAGAATGAAAAGCATTTATTCGAAAACGTTAGCGACATTAATGTAATTCATACATGTTTTACTAAAGTTGCTGTTATATGTTTCGTCTGTTGCACGAAATTATGCATCTAATACAATTTCTTGGTTTTACACAAAGTAAAAATTGAACACTTGACAAAACAATTTTATTTCAGAAGCAATGCTCTCAACGTTTGTTTCATATATTTTCTCTTAGTTTTTCGGTTAAATTTCTTTTCTTGGAAAAAATAAATTCATTCCGTTCAATCGTAAAAACTGAAGTATTTGTCATACTTATGTCGCATCTCTTTTTCTTTCTCTTGCACTAAACAATTTTGGAAACTTTCTTAACGAAGTAATCTTCCTTAAAAAAAACATATTTCATCCTTTAAAACTTTATATTTATTGTAAATTCTGCGTTTTTAAGTACTTTATTTGTAAATATGTTTCAGATCTCAATGAACATGACTGTTCGTGTATTGATAGTAAAAAGTGGTGTTACCAAAACAATTACTAGGGTTTATCTTTCTGTAGAAATGTTTATTTGAATTAGAAAATCACTTTATTCAAAAAAAGTTGTGTCTTTTAAGTAATGCAGGCATATTTCCTCGCTTATGCAACATTTATATACATCGTCTCTATATATTTTGAATTTAATATACAATCCTCAACAAAGATACAAGTTTAGTTGCTCCAAATAAATGCACCGTGCAAATATTGTAAATTACTTGAGAACTCTTCGTCTCCTTATGATCTCTTTCTACCCTCATCAGAATGGAGCATCCATTCATATATCTTCCATACGCTTTTCTATTCGCGGGCTTTCCAAGCACCGGGTGATGTACGATTTGCGACGTAATAACGGGTTGGGAACGCCAGATCGTTTATTTTAATTAGGAGTCAGTCATTGCACGCGAAGATGACCCCGGACAAGGGGATGTTTGGAACAAAAAAGAACTCTCAAGAATGACTGCTTCTCTCTTTGTTTCCCGCTTTGGACCGTCGCCAGACAAGTCTGAATCGAATGTTCCTAAGGAGTGGAAAATAACACATCTATTATGTCATCCGCCTATTTATCTGCACGGATATCTGAATGTAATATCTTCAGTATCATTGTTCAAACCCGGCTCATTTTCGGAGCTAATTTAATTTATGTGCTCAATGGCGCGTAATATGTCCCGAATTTTGAGAATAAAATACTTGTTTCAAGTCTTACAATAAGACAACTGCTTTGTTTTCTATCAATAATTTTTCTACGTAATTCGACAAAATTTCTCTTTAGATCAGAATTCAACAGTAGTTGATGGTGCTGAAAGTTTTAACGAGTCTTTTGTTGAAAGAATATGAGGGAGCGACAATAACTATAACATCTTTTGAAAGAG
The DNA here is from genome assembly GCF_026930045.1 of Uloborus diversus. Classification (NCBI taxonomy): domain Eukaryota; kingdom Metazoa; phylum Arthropoda; class Arachnida; order Araneae; family Uloboridae; genus Uloborus; species Uloborus diversus. The sequence continues at coordinate 205,455,150 of NC_072731.1, forward strand.
CTTCATCTAAATTGAATGCGTTAAAAGAGCTTTTGTAGAACATTCAGTTATTACCCATGAATTTTGTGTTCTATGTTCTGTGTCAACAAGCTTTTCTCTTCAAATGTATATTTTCTGCTAATTACTTTTTTTGAATGCATATTTCTGTTGCATTATTGTTTACATAGTTGATTTATTGGCGAATAGTAGAAAATATTGTGAAAACAGCTAGGCCTAGAAAATACTAAACAGTCATAGCGGAATAAATTTTCATAATTGTATGTGTATGAGAGAAACTTACTTGACGTCATAAATTATTCCTTTTTCCTTTTTTTTTAATTTGTTTATTTATTTTATTTTATTTTAATTTTTCTTTTTGTTTCTGATTAGTACTGCTCATAATGAATCTTGCTTGATCAAAACTGGGAGAAGTACAGTGTCCAGTGTTTTCGCTTCAAACTATTTTTACTAACTGCATCAGTTTTTTCTAATTCATAATCTTTAAAAAGTGACTTACTGTTCATAGTATATAGTGTGCAAATTTTTACATCAATTTTCACCTCATCATAGTTTATGTTTAAAAAATCTGATCAGTGAGTTTGAGATGGAAAAGAGAAACTTTTACATGTGCGAAATTATATGGCAATTTTTATTGAAAAAAAAATCTCTTGTTTTAAATTCTATTCCCACTTTATCCATTAAAACATTTACTACTTATTATTTTCAAACATTGGATAGTTAACGTCACTTAGTTTTTAAGTTATCATATTTTAATCCTTTCCCTTGTTTTCGTGCATGTAATATAAAATAACTATTGTCATTTTATACTTGCTCCAGAAATCTTTTTTCTTTTAAAATAAACTAATAAACTTTTTTTAATTTAATTTTACTTTGTAAAAAAAATGAAAGAATGGAGAGTTAAAGAGCACAAAAAGTAACAATAGTATGCATGTACAGTTTTTCATACAAACAGTCAAACTTGCTTATAATGTCCCTCGATTTGATGAGAACTTGGGTTTAACGATAAAATCAGAAACGTTTGTTGAAACAATGTAAAGTTTATGGGAGCATAATATTTTTTTAACGAGCAAACCCCGGATGTAGCGAGCAATATTTTTGGTTCATAAAATTTCTATGGACTTTACACTTTTTAACTTAGTTAATATTTTCTTGTAAGAATTATTTTAACATTAAAAAGATAATTGAAAGTTGGTGATCATAAATCATAAAAACAAGTGATGTAAGCCTGTCTTTTACTTAGTGGAGCAGAGAAACATTTGAAAGTTACGTACTAGTATTCCTACTCTCAAGTAACCGAAATAAAGCTAAATCATATGGGAAAACTAATAAAAGTGACGGGGATAACATTGAAGATGAATTAATTAAAACTGAGCCACCCCATGTATAGGAGAGACTAGGGATGCTTGATACTCACTTTAATTTTCAATTTTTTTCTTGGCTGCAAATTATCAGGTTTTTTTTTTTTTTTTTTTCCAAAAAAGTACGTGAAGAAAGATAATTTTTTCCTCTATCTGACTGTATTTTTTAGGTTGAAATTAAACAGATAGTTTTGGTATTTTTTTTTCAATAACTTTATAAAAGCATCATGTATCCCCACATCAAGAGATACATGATCCCTTCATGGGGGATACTTGATCCCAGTGAGAAAATACATAAACTTTTCGTTAGATAAGCTTTATTTATGGATTCTAGTTTTTTACATAATGTTTCTAAAAAATAACACTAGCTCTATTTTTTATTACATTTTTTAAATTGCACTATAACATTTGTAAAAAAATGTACACAACTTATATGAACTTATGATGTTGTACTTCGTTCACAAGGTACATGGGGAAAAACTTTTTTCATCTAATTTTTTGCAGCACCCCCCCTAAAATGTGCCAATAGACTAGAAAATGTGATTAGGAAAGTTTCAAGTCATTTCGATGATATTAACACGTGCCGCAAAGTTGCGAAAAATGGCAATTTTTAGCAAAAAAACGTAGTTTTTCATCTGTAAAACCAAACCTATTCATTGTAGAAACTTCGTTCTGGTCTCATTTTATGGGGAATTTTATTCTCTTTAAGTCTAATTCCATCTGAATTCTTGTAAAAATTCACTGAACATTATTGAGGATTTTTCAAGGCAGGTCATAGCTAATATCCTCAAAATCGCGTAAAAGGAACGAATCATTATAATATAAATTGCATTGCTTCTTTTAGTTAATGGTTGTGACCTCCTTACAATGTTTAGCTATCAGAGCAAAAACAGTAATATTATCAGAAATATTTGCAGTGAAATCCTGTTACAACGATTACCGATACAACGAAATATCTGTTTCAAATAAAGAAATTTTCAGTTCCGATTTGATTTTAATTACGTTGCTTGAATTTCATTGCTAATAAAACCTCGTTACAACGAAGAAAGTTTCTGGTAATTTGAAGTTCGTTGTAACACAATTTCACTGTAATATAGTTATGTCTCTAAAACTCAAAGCTAAAACATACAACTGCATGTAAAATTTATGAAATTAGCTGTAGAGGTCCATAAATACGGAACGTAGCTTTCCTCCTCGGTGGTCAGCGCTAAAAACTAGCTTAAAAAGCCCAGTCTTGTAAGGGTTTTCGACCCTTCTCCCCCCAGAGAAAGGAAAAACTACGATTCAGAGGAAAGTGGCCTGTGTTTTTAGACGAGGACTTGTTAGGGCTTTCGTTAAAATGACAGTCATTTATAGCTTCTTTCTGCAGTACATACCTGCGTTTTGTGAGTACAGTTGTTACAGGAAGGTTTTTGTATTTAGCGTGTCGCTACATATCTTAGAAGTTGGTTTGAAAGCAGTTTTAATTTGAAAAATAGGTACGTCCACTACATCTTAACCAGATATTTTTGAAGAATTTCAGGATGAATGGTATAGATAAGAGACAATTCAAAGCAAGTATAGAAGATTAAAAACAAAATAAGCAATTCAGGTGAAATTTCAAGTTTTCTTTTTGAGAAATAAAAACAGTTGCAGCTTAAGGATGCCAATATAAAATGTTCATTACACTTTGCTTAACTTATTTAGGGAGTCTTTCTCCAAACAATGTTACTTTTCGAGTATCTGGCACTATTCATCACACAAGATGGATGGCAAAGGCCATATGAGGCAGTGAGAAGCAAAGGGATGCAAGTGGACTATTTTAAGTTTCGAGTAAGGGATCAGATCCTGGGTAGGCTTTCATTGAAATTATTTCTCAATCATGCTGTACAGCAGCACGTACCAGGGCTATTAGTACAATCTCTTGCCCCAAGACAGAGGAGAGGTTCACCTACCATTTGTACTGGTTATCTCAAATTTTTAATTTTGGTACTTGCATCCGTTTGCTTCTCACTACCTCATATGACGTAGTGAGAAGTAAAAGGATGTAAGTGGACTTTTTCCTCATAAAATGCGTTTAAAGTACAGATCCTAGGTAGGCTTCCGTTGATTTTTTTTTCTAAATCATGCCCCTACCAGAGCTACTAGTGCCATCTCTTGCCCCTAAGCAGAGGAGACGTTCCCCTATTATTTGTAATGATTATCTCGAAAATTTTAATTTTGTCAGTAACATTCCTTTGTTTCTCACTGCTTCATATACTCTTTAAAAAGATATCTTTTCAGGGATCAGCTTTCCTTAATCGATTTAAAGATAAAAGGTGTGGAAGATATTTGGTTGTTTATCAACAATAGTTATGGAAGAGTATGGTTTATTGTCTACGATCCAGCTTTGGCCCCCAACCAAGATCTACAGTTAGTAAAATCTTTGGTTCAATGCAGGAGTATTTACGAAGATGATGTAGGCACAGAACAACCTAAAATAATTAATCATTTGTGGTTCCTGAACTCAGAGAAGGTTGCATTTCCCTTTTTTAATGATACTTATGAGAAATAAAAGTTAAAAACAAAGAAGATGATTGCGATGATAGGGATACAAAGGCACAGCTCAATCTGAAAGAAGCTTAGTTTACTGGACAAAGAAGTAGATTTTTTTTATTTCTCCTCAAACGTTTTAAGAGATACATTTTTTTTTTTTTTTTTTGCAGATTCGAAATCTATACAAAGATTTAAATACTGATCTTGATGAATAGTGTGAAAACCAATATTATATTAAAGCTAAAAGATAGGAAACAGTTTAAGGATTGTAACTTGCACGGCTGAAACAGGTGTAAAACTAATTTCTAACTAACGACAGTTTCTATTACAAGTTATGTGCGAATGCAGGCACATTTTTCCACATTCATCTAAGTCTGTCATATCGAAGCCATTACCACTTTAACTTCTCAATGAAAAGTAAGAACATAATAATGTATAATTTAAGAATGTAAGGAATAAAATGCATTAGGTTTTTTCTTTTCTTTTTTGTAATTTTTGAACTCTGCTTTCTCTTCTGAACTACTTAGTTATTTTATTTTAAATCAACAATTTGTTGCATTTAATTTTTAAAGAACCTCCAAATGAAGTCTTTTTAATGGATAAATTAAAATCAACAAAGAACAAATAAATGTAATTGAATATTGTAATGCTTTTTGATCTTTGCATGAAAATTCCTTATTGATGATATCTTCCATGACCTGACCTAAAAAATGCCCAGTACCATTCTATAAATTTTATTTAAAAAATGAATAAGATAACTCATCACGTGAAGAAAATTTCCTATTAAATGAGACCAGAACGAAGTTTCTAGGATGAAAAGTTTTGGTTTTAAAGAAGAAAAACTACGATTTTTTGCTAAAAATCACTGTTTTTCGTAACTTTAGCCTCTTTGCGGCACGTGTTATTATTATCGGATTGAGCTGAAACTTTGCAAATCATGTTTTCTAGTCCATTGGCACATTTTAGGAGGGTGCCGTGGAAGAAATTCGAAAATCGATTTTTTTGTGAGCACCCTAGTGTACAACTGAACACATTCATTTTCATTTACTACACTTTTGTCATTTTTTCAAGAAAAATAGATTGATTAAGCATGTTACCTTTTCGCTTTAGAAAATTTATTTCAAACTCTAGAAATCCAACTTAGCATTCTATCCACTAATGGGTCTACGTATTGGGCAACTAACTCTTTTGATGTAAATCTATGAATAGCGAAATCTTTTTTTCCCCTTATTCAAACAAGGATTTGACAACGTGTTCAACTCTATTTCACCTTATTCAATTGCATTTCGCTGATCAAAACCTAAGTCATCTGTAAAGTTAGTTCAGATGTTTGAGGTGTTATATGAATTACAAATTCGAACTGATATTTTTATTGTTTAGTATATATACTGCAGTGATTATATAAGTCTATCACTTATACTATGTTAAATTTTATTATGTTAATATGGTTTTAAATGTTTAAAGTTAATGTCAACTAAGTAAACAACAGTTATATTGCTTTTACTGTGTTTATATTGTCATATGGATACTTGATCCCTGGGATCACGTATCCCTCTAAATAAAGGGATCAAGTATCCCTAATATGCAATTTTTAACTGTTAGAGTAGTCCTTTGTAGTATTAAATATATTACAATTTACATTTTCAAATAAAAATAACGATTGATATTTTTATTTTTTCATAACCTTAACAAATCGTCATCTTGCCCCATTAATGGGGCAAGATGACTTTCACCTTGGGGCAAGATGACACCTTTGAAAAGGGTTGAACATATTTTATGTTTTGAATATTTTACCTAGTTTTACAAATGATAATTGTGTTTTTACATCTTACAAAGTATCAAATTAAGCGTAATGTTGAAGCGTTAAGTTGTGCAGCTAACAATAGACACAAACAAAAATGCCATTTTCATAACTGGAACATTCCTCATTCCACCACTCTTGGCTTTTACAGTAATGGATCCATTCTTCTGTTGGAGGGTCCAAATATTCCATTTTCCAAGCAGGACATCTTATAACACCATTCTTTGAAATTGATGCAACTGGATTGCTTGGCATGACTTGTATAGACTGAGCCTACAGGAACTTGGTTTGAGTTTTTTTACTCCCTTTTTAGCTTCAGGAGCTTATTTTCACTATTTTTTTTTTAATAATCTTTTTTTTTCTTTCGATTTGCTCCTTGTTCTGACATTTCTTTGATGGATGTGCTTGTAAGAATGTTGAGTTCAGTTTTCTGCTTTTTGTTTCCTCACATTGTGTTGCTTTAGGCAATGCACCGAAATCAGAAACGCTAACAGGCTTCTTTTTTCTTTGGTGCATCGGAATCAGTATTTGCCATAACTTCTGCCATTTCATCTGGACGGTTTATATGTTGGTTTTCTACTCTCAAGGTCTGATGATTAGCACTACAGAAGCAACAGAATTAAGAGTCTCGATCCTTCATTGTTTAAACCCTTTATTGGCATTTCCAACTGTAGCTGCTTTGAAGTAAGCGGTGCTTAAAAGCTCACCAATAGCCGGGTGGTAACCCAACCATGATAATGTGTTTTCACTGCAATATAAGATAGCCTGCAAAGTTATGTGAGGTTTATGATTGTCAATAATCAACAGAGCAGGAGATTCTTTTCTTGGTTCAATTCATTCAACTAGTCATTTGGTCAACTGGTTTATAAATAGCCTCTGGTCACCCGCTTTCGAACGATACCACCCTTGATTCAATGTGTCTTTTAGCCATAGAAGAGATAGAAGAGAAGCGCTAGGTCGCAGGAACAAACACACACACAAATAAGGGTTTGCAGGATTTAATAAAATGGACACAACAGTTAGTTTAATAAATCCCGAAACACGGGGAAGAGCTCGTTATCTTGCCCCGGACTGCTTGTTTGAACGAAATCATCTCCATTGCCATAAAAGAAGGCGATTAATTGATATTTATCTATGGTAATAGGTAGTATTTAAACTAAGTTACTCATAAATACGAAAGAGACGCGATATATCCTATCTGTATCTGTGGCAGAGCTTATTTACACACGCATAAAAGTTATACCGTGGCAACAGTAAACAATCAGAACTTCATGACCAACACAAATATGGCGATTTCAGTGTCACTATACTATTGCTGAAAGAACAGCGGATAGGAGAGAAAGTAGCATGCAGTTGATGCTGTTACCTATTTTAAAACGGAAAAATTAAGACATTCGTCATCTTGCCCGGCTCGTCATCTTGCCCCGGTCTCCCCTACTTGTTATATTTTTAACAATCACTGGCAATTTACTAAAAATCTGTCTCAATTATAAAATACTGTCTATAATTTAACATTACACTTCAGTATTTTTTTAAAAGTTGTATGTATTGAATAATGTAAACTTCAGAATGATTTTCTAAAAAAAAAGTTTCCCTTGACACATTCAGACAATCATTTTTTGAGCTAAAACAAAATGGCTGAAAAAAAAATGTTGCCAGATTTTATGTACAAGTAAAACTTTAACATAATTCTCAGGTTTCAAATCTCTTTTAAATGATTTAGGTGCATTTTTGGCTATAGGATCATGTACTCCAGGGATCAAGTATCCCCAGTCTCCCCTACTTAATGGCTTATTTTGCACACAAAACTCTTTTTTTGAAGTCAGATCAGAGGTGTAAATGACGTTGTTTTTCGAGCCATTAATAGTGACCGTAAAACAATAACGCAAAAATTAAAAAAATACGTTAATCAAAGCAACTTAATTAACGTATTCTAAACTGTGCGGGGTTAAACAAAAATAATAAAGTCATTATGTTTGATTTTTTTACCATTTTTCCCGAACGCTTTTTTTTACGTACACTCGAATATAACTATTAAATAACTTAGTCGCTCACCCGCTCGTTATAAGCAAATTAGACGGTTCTTAGTATCAAATGCCTAACCCCGTTATCGAGCAGATAAATTTCTGTTGTTTTTTCTCAAACATATTCTGCTTATTTTCCTGTTAGAGCATGAAAGAAGGGTTAATGTATTGTAAAATTGTCACTAAAGACAACGTTCAACGAAATTTCCGTTCTTCAAAAAAAAAAAAAAAAAAACATTTTTAACGAACTTGTTACCTAAACAAATTTTAAAACGCTTTACTCATTTATCCATGCAACAAATGTAAAAATAAAAATATTATATTTAACACCATATGCTGAATGTTTTTTATTTGAGCTACAAACTACACTAAAGGCACGTCAGTTTCAAAAGACAAATATGAAGAGAAAATAAATATGGAGTACTGGAAACAAATATTTTTCTTAGTTTTAGAAAATCGTTCCTAAAATATTTTTTCTTTAAAATTTTGTTTAGTTTTTGTACAAACTGAGCGGAAATTACGAAACTCATTTTGCATTATCTTTACTAGCAAGCACTTTGCTAACAAGAAAAGGAAGTGAAAGGATATTTTGCAATAAGTTTGATTTTGTAATATTTTCTAATGTATAAAATAAACGCAAGAGATTGTCTTATGAATAAAATGAGGGTAATTTTTTTTCCAAAGATCTGAAGTTTACGCTAAATTAAAATAAAATGAAACGATTAAAGCACAATTTTATAAAGATAACTGTTGAGGTGATCAAGTTTTAATGACATATACCAATTTAAATGATAATATTTTCTCCAAAGATTATTATTGAACAATACTTTATTAAGATATATTTAGTTGCTAAATATTCTTTTTTTTTTTTGTTTTGCATTATTTCTTTCATAATCAGTTTTTATTTTTCTACATGCGTTTTCTGACTCAGCAATCTTATTACTTAAACTTTATCACAAAACGCTCGATTTTGCATGGAACACACGGGAGAAATGTAAATCTCATGTTCCTTTACAGACTAAGCTTTTACATTCTGAGAAAAATTTATTTTACAATTTGTAACTCAATCAACAAAGCAGGAAATTTAAAAATGTTTTACAAAAAACAATAACCAAAACTACTCATGTTTATGTTTATTTGCATTTAATAAATGATTCTGTCCATTCTGCACATGAAAACAGAAGATAAAAACGCATTGACAATTACGTCAGATACGTTTTTGTCGTCAATCCGTTTGTTATAAAATTTAAATGAGATTTGAAAACTGATTGACCATTCGTTCAATTGAAAGTATATACCACTAGTACAGCATTGTATAAAATAATGAGGAAGGTGTTTCAAAATCATGGTAGTTTTTGTAAGAAATGATGAGAGAGCTCATGCAAGGCACAAACCAAAATATATACCCGGTTCTTTTTTGTTCTTAAGTTATCAAGTTCGACAATGCCTAAATCCTACAATTAAAGTTAAAAAAAAAAAAAAAAAAAAAAAAAAAAAAAAAAAAAAACTTTTGTTAAAACCACTACACAAAGTTATTTTTTTAAAAAATGCATTTGGTTTACAGAACGATACAAAAAGTTACAGAAACTTTTCAAGTCAGCGTCTACTAATAGTGGTGCATTCCTCACATCCACGCTGTAGCGAGCAACGCATGCCCATAGAAACACTCAATACTTCTTGGACAACGCCAGATCCTTCCAGCAAGATCTTCTTCGCAGTCGATGGGATTACTGTAGATTCGTTTTTTCTCATTAGATTTTATACGAATTATGCGGATTAATTGTCAGCAAGCAATAAAAAATAAACATAATAACTATTTTAATACAGATTGTTTTTTTTTTTCTTGCAGAAAATAAATTTCTATTTATTTGCATCGGAATAACGGTAATCAGTTCCAAAATATGCGTTATTGCCGAGCTCTGATTTCAGCGACAATTCCTTGTTTAGATGTTTCAGCTAATGCCCCTCGCCATTACATGATGTATTCTAAAATATCGATGTACTATTAGAGAACTGTTTCTGTTATGCAGCGTTTTTAGTGTCGTCAGAAAATTGAACAAATATTTTTTTTTCTTAAATAAATACATTTTTTGGTCTAACACCTTGGGAGCAATTGAAGACAAACCAGGGTCTCTATGTTTATTTTAGTGCCAAATGAGCTCTCAGATTACCTTTTAAAAGATTTCACTAATTTTTATACAATGCTGAATACACTACCTATGGCATTTTCACTTACAATGCTACGAAAAAAAATAATAATAAATGCATCGACGACTACACAACTCTTCGTTTCCGTTTTGTGACTTTAAGTTTAGTTATAACAACGTATTATCTTCTAAAAAATAAAATGTATTCCCTTGTCAACTTTCATTAAACACTTTAGAGGCTAAATTATTCCTGACAACATGAACTTGCCAAAAAAGCAAGATTCTTTTCTAGCACACGCTTAAGGTTTTGAATGATTTATTACAGAAAGCTGAGAATAAAAAGATCTTTTCTTTCAACCGCTTTCCAGATTGTGTGAGAATTTATGAGTTGTTTCGAGCACGAGAAATGTAAGGAAAGAAAATGTGCTTCGTATCTGACTTGAAGGAATCTATTCTGATCGGAACTGACACCCCCATTGCGCACTGTTAGAGACAGAACTGCATTTGTCATGTGACGCCAAGTGTGGAAATTCTTTTTTTTTTTTAAAGTAGAATGCATGGCAATATTATAGTTAAATTCATTGATTGTTTAAAAATGATTCTTTTTTCGGAAAATACACTTGAATTAGATAAAATTAGCATAGAAATTTTATCTACACTTATTATCTTATTAATCTATACTATCTTATTATTAGTATATAGTTTATAAAAATTAGAAAATATAACACATACTTTTTCTTTGTCAACAATAAAAACAAACCATTTTGTAAAATTTCGGCTCTCATACGTTGACTTCCGATTAGCTGAAGCTTAAATAATTTCATTCAGAGCCGCCGAGAGCCAATGCAGGCCCCTTGTAAGTTTGGCCTCAGCCAATCCCCTCCCCCTCTCATCCACCCCTGAAACTTGCAAAATTTATACTACTCCAATCGTTATTTGAATTAGCTACGAAACTTCAGAAGGCATTATTTTTGGCACTAATAACCCATTTTTTTGTTGTTGTTGAAAAGCAGTGCGTATTCTCTTTTAAGAAATTGTTAGCAATTCAAAACTAAAACACAGTTTTTTCCCCACATGAACAGAATAAAGTGCTAATTTTATATCTTAAAAGCACTTATAAAAGCTTTTGGTTTCACGAGAATTCTATTCAGTATTTAAAAGGAATAAACAATAAACTGTTGTCGTAAAATGTGAATAGATGCAGAAAAGAGAGAAAGAGAGATAAAGATGCTTTCTAAGTAGATTCCAACCTATTTAGAAAGAAGTACATTGAATACGACTATGTGCTGGGACAGTATTTGCTTTAACACCAACGTAAAACGATAATCAAATCAGTTGTGTGATCAATTCAATTCTTATCTAATTTCCTAAGCCATTTTGTCAACTGCCCAAATATATAAAATTGTAAACATGATAAAATACTTGTATAAAGTCTTAAGCTTTAGTTTTGATTTTGGGTTTGACATACGAGCGGAATTTCACCCGGAAAAGGTCACCTTGGGAACATGGCTATCTGCTCGAAATGGTCAATACTTTTTATCTTGAAATTTCCTCCCCCTTTCGGAAGGAGATAAAAAGCACTTAATCCCTTTTTACCAGGACGTGCTGTCAAAGCTCAACCCCTTTCTTTTCAACGCGTGTCGCAGGGAAGAGTGGAACTCCTCCAGATATGCTGCCAAGGTCCGTCCCGCCCATTTCTCCCCTCAACGCGTGTAGCAAACGAGTTGAATTCCTTTCAGCCAGTCGTGTTTTACTAATCACAACTTTCTGTAATATTTATGAAGTAATAATCTAGATTTTAAATCTCTGGAATTGCTATCTCCTACTACTGCCCTAAATTACTATTCACATATTTTATTATTGAATTTAACTACTCATATTCAACATTTATAAACCAATATTTGGAACAAGTTATTTCAATATGAAATAGCTAAATGCATTTAGTTATGATTGTAATGTTTTGCATAACCTGAAATGATACGTAATAATAAAAAGCAATAAAGGAATTCCGTCCCCCCTTCCGCGCAGTAGCAATTCGTTGTTTCTCTTTTAACGCTGGGGGAAAAAAGCACTGCAAATTTATACATCTATGCATACTTTTTACATACTATGTTTGTATATGTATATTTTTTTCTTTATTTGTGCATTTTTATGTTTCGAATCTCGCCATATTTGAGACTAAGTGATCGTAATAGCGGTATACCTAGGCTTGCCTTATTTCCGAAATGTTCAACCAGGACCCCCCCCCCCCACCGTGGGTATTTCAAAAGGTACACACCCCGGCTGGTTTTTTTTCTAAGGTAGTTTATTCTCAATGCTATGGATAAATGATTACTAATTATCAGCCTAAACCAGGAATAATAAATGATACATGACGCAAGCAGATACATTTAAATAATTTATTTTGTAAACGTTAATCTTTTGAAGTTACTTCAGCAAGAAATGAGGAATTGAATTTTGAACAATATTTACTTGTTTATTGCATTGGCTAGGACTTTTTTAGAAAGTCTTTTTTGTTTTAAATCTTTTTCTAAAATTCCTTACAAGCTAATCCGATAGTAATTTTACCGGTCATAAATTACAAATCTGTACCTCAGAGCTAAACTAACGTGATTCACATACGCTACTTTACAGGAGAGAAAAAAATATGTCATGTGAGTGCAATTTTCGAAAATATGTAAAATATCCGATATTTTCAATCAACGCAAACTAAGGTCTTCAAAATAGTAAATGCATCCTCAAATCACTCTTTATTTATTATTATAATATGCAGAATTAAAATTAAGGTTTCTTTAATTATTCATATCTAATATTCCATTTTACATTTTAGTCAATTTTAATAGAGTTAATATAGCGTTAGCTGTTCTACTCATTTGTCTTCTGTTAGCTACTTTTACACAGTTATATGATTCAGAAAAAAACAATATGCAACAGTCAGGGGCACAGTCATAAGACATTTTCTTTTGTTCCAACCAATGGTTAACATTTAATTAGGTACTTTTAATATGCATTAAAATTGTTACATTACTAATAATTTTATGAATAAAAAAAATAAATTATTTTGTTATATTAATGTGTAATAATACATCATAAAACTATAGTGCATAACTTTTTGGGTATTTTTAATAATAAATGAGCTATATTACTATGATTAATATAATTTTTATACTGAAAATACCGTAGTTGGAAAAATAAATATCGAAAATATCAAAATATCATGATATTTTCAGAACAAATATCGGATATATATCGGCGAACCCTAGCAGTAATAAACAGAAAATTCAAATTTTTGGACTTCCGTCAGTCTGGCTACGAGGTACAGAAATGAAAAATTTATTATTTTAAATAATCCTTCACGGTTAATTATTTTTATATTTTTTTGGTCATCTGTAATGAAACTTATATTTTACCGAGACGTGAAGTAAACTGGCCGGGACACTGGATTTTTGAATGAAAATCGGGACTGTCTAGGATCCCGTTTGAAAATCGGAAAACAAGTACTATATCCAACATTCACTGAATTATGGCGTATTTAACAAAGCTATTATTAAAGAAACACTGACAATCACATGGGTTCTAGTATGGGGCGCCTCGATGAGAGGTCGGAGAGTTCTGAAAATGAGAGTTCCACATTTGAAAAATGTGGAAACACTATTGCAACATTGAGATTCTTCTTTCAAATTTTAAAAATTGTTTTTAATGATGCATAATGTTGCTTCTCATTAGATGTTATGTAAGTATGATATAATGTGCATGCTCATGTTTATCATTTGGAAAAAGTAGAACTTCATTCGAAAATTTGAGAATCCACCTCTCCCCCCCCCCCCCCCCCCTCTCTCATTTTATTTCGGAGTGCCCCTGCTAGTAGTTAAGACCTAAGTGACCGAGCTAGGTATCAAATCAAAGTTATGAAAACACAATTAAAGCAAAAAATAGTAAACAACGAAATACTTTTAAATTATAGTGGTAAAAAAAAAAGTCGCTGCAAAAAAGTTGTTAAAATAATTTTACGAATTTTCATCCCCGTAAAAGGTTTATTAATTAGTATAAGGCATGAATTATGATGATTTTTCTATAAAAATCAAGGTTTTATAATTATTTTTGCTTAAGTTGTTCCAAGGAATTGAAAGATCATATGACTTGTATCAAGCAATCGCACAGATTAAATAGTGATTTGAGATAAATATCAGGCTTTGGGCAAATTGAGATCAATGAAAATTCTGGATTTGTTGCTTAATAAAGTACAAATAGTTAAGCTCTGCTGAAGTTTTATTTTAATTATAAAACGGCTTTAACTTTTATTTATTTTTCTCTATTTATTATTATTCCTTTTTTTACATAAAAGAATAGTTATAAATTCTCACTTAACCATTTCTCCATTTCCATCTTCCTACAAAATACTGTAGATCTTAAGCAACTCCATAGAAATTTCCTTTACTAAGAGTCAGGTCCCATTCTTCTGAATTTCTTCCCCCTCTCAATGAAAAAAATTCCGAGGCTCTTTATTTTTTATTGAAAAGAAAAAGCTACAAACGATTCATTTTTTTTTTTTTTTTTTGAAAACTATTCATTTTCATATACTTTTCCATTTTTAATAACAATAAAAAAAATATTATTATTGTTTTTTTGCTAACAAGTGAAGTTTTTTTTTTTTGTATAAATGTTAACACAATAGCTGCCTGGTGTAGTGCAAATTTTTTGCTCTTACTATATATTGTTTATTTAGTTTTTTTTTTTACTTATACAGAATTGAAATTGTATGCTAAGAGATAAATGTTTGTTTTTCTTTGTGATTAAAATAATTATAAGCTGAAGTATTAGACAAAATCGGTGAATTTAAAATGTTTCTGATATTAATGATTGAAATTTGCGACCAAAACCCAAGGCCAATCAGTTCGAGTAAATAAATTTGAAAAAAATATCCCTTTTTTTTATATTTTTTATAATGTGTTTTGAGTACAACATCTGCCTAAATGTACGTAAAACGCGACGTAAGTGCACATAAAAGTTGAAAATTGATCTTTTACGTGTACTCTTTGGTTTTCTTTACAGCATTGTGATTTTATAACACTTAAAGTTCCTTAATTATATGTTAGTAGCGAATAAAGCCGTAGCTATAAATTTATTTCCAAAAGGATACTTAGTTTGTTTTCGTTCAATTTGAAATCTCACGGCTAAAATTATTAATTTATTTGAAATGTAATTGAATGTCATTGTCATCGATTAAATTATGTTGCATCCATTTACAGCACAATCATTAATTAAATGGAAATTTTAAGCTTAGAAGAAAGAGAAGTGGATATTTCATTCTTGGAATCAAGTTTTGCTTTTAGCAGATGCTTACAATAAATAGCAGGGAGGTTTGCTTAGAAATCTTTGCGTTGATAAGAAGGATGCACTGAACCTTGAAACTCCAACCTGATGAAAGGGTATTGTTTGCATGTGTGAATACAGAAGGTGGGCCCCTGCGCTCCGGGGTGCCGCTCTCAGGAGAGGGGAAAGGAAACGCAGGATTCTACGCCTTGGACCGTTTGACAACGAAAATTTAGTGTCAGAAAAATACGTGTAAAACGCTAGCGACGTGATCTTGCTACGGCGTGATAAGACGTGCAAAACCGCCGGTAAGTTAAAGAAGCAAAAAGGGGGGGGCGGGGCTTTATCCGTTATCGAATGTAAAAATAATTTTTGGAATAAGTTTGCATTTGCAACTAAAGCCATGTGATAAGAAATGAGGGTATGAGGGCGTTTTAGTGTTTGCAGAAATTCATACCTTATTTCTCTACCGTCAATATCGCTACAAATCGCTCAATTGCATAAAATTTGACGTGATCTGGACTTAACCTTAACCAAAAAAAGAAAAAGAAAAAAAAAATTTGAATTTTGACATTATGAATTCAAATTATGTTTTTGGCAATCACGAGTGTGTGTATGTAGGCGTGTGTGTTTGTGTACGGGGGGTATGTGTGTTTGTGTGTAGCGGGTATGTGTATGTGTGTGTAGGCATGTGTGTTTGTGTCTCTGTGCTGGCATAAGGGTGTGAGTAGTTGTGTGCATGAATGTGTGTGTGTGTATGTGTGCGTGTGTGCATGTAGTTGTGTATGTATGCGCGTGTGTGTTGGACATGGATGAAACCTGAAGACGGTTTTTGCTATAGGAGCAGCATAGTGAGGAGCCGGTCGACGGTGATGGTGCGGAGGGTGGCGGTGGGAAAATAAAATGATAGGACGCCAAAAACAGTCAAGTGAAAGCAATAAGCAATCGTGATTGATCAAAAAAAAAAAAAAAAAAAAAGAGGTATGTGGTTATTTCATAACGTAAGAAACATTATTTTACGATTGAAACTGATCTTTTTTAGTTTAGTTTCAGAAATATGAAGAATTGATATGATAAACTGTTAGTTACGAATTAAAAATGAATGAAAAATTAAGTTAATTTCGTGACCACTGTGGTACTAAAACATCATGATAAAAAAACTGATTATGATATTTAGAAACAGAACAGTAAATAATAGTTAAATAATCAAAGGTCAATTAATTAAGTAAAACCGTGATAAAGGTGAAAGCAGAAAAATACAGAGAAACTAATGGGTGCAACACGTGATAATGTACGAAAATTGGTATGTTAGTAATTTCATTGCACTTTGAATTGTTCTACTATCTATAATTTGAAATTAAACACTAGATTAAAATAAGCGTTCAAATAACTTAAAATATACCCAAGCGACCCAACTACTGGTTTCTTTTTCGTATTTTTAACTTTGAATCACTTTAAATAAATAAAAAGGCAAACCTTTTTTTTTTTTTTTTTTTGCAAAAGAATAACTTTGAACTACCTCGAAAATATGAAAGATGCTGCGTGACATGGTTTTTAATAAACAAAAGCAGTTTCTAAGCCTTTTTATGTTTTGTTTTCTAAATTAAAAAGTGTATATTGTAACGGTTCATTTAATGAGCAATTTCGATGCAGCTTGACCGAAGCACTTTGACGGCAAAAATATTATCGTTGTAAGTTCAGTCTTAATAAATTGATGTTTTACGAGGAACCTTCCCTGAAACGAGCCATTTCGTGCGATTCGCAATTTTCCGTGAGCAAGCTGCTACCAAAATATAAAAAAATATTGTTTTCGTGAAATGCTTACAAAACCTCTGCTACTTAATCTTTAAAAATAAAAATAAATGCTGGTTCAGTTTTTTTTCTTTTTTTTTTTAATTTTGTTGTTTATTATTAACTGCTTCTCTTTAAAAAAATTAAGCATGATTTTTTTTTTTTTTTTTTTTTTTTTTGAAAATTACAACACAGATGGATTTTTGGGATCAATGTCTTACTTTCTCTCTTTCAGTTAGAAATATAAAAATATTTGATTTTAACTTAATGAGACTTTTATTAAATTGAATCTTCTTTTCGTTGAATACCATTTTAAATAATCCGCTTGCTGTTTTTTCCAATTATTTCACTGATATTACGGTTTACGGAAATAATGAAACCATGTAAAAGGAATCTGTTTTTCTTTTCCTGTTTTTCTTTCTCGAAGAGAAGCATAAATAATATTTGATTTTGAGTTCCGATTAGCGTTTCTGTTTAATACATCAATTATTTTGTAAACATGTGTCTAGTTTTTAGTCCGTTTTAATCATGTATGTTCATCCCAGCCTACTAAACGAAAGCAAAGCTTATAACGTTCTGTTTTTTGATATTCGGTTAAGCAATAGGGAGATTTAAGAAAATTTAAATTTTGTCTTTTTTATATTTCAGATAGAAACAAAGATAAATTCTGTTGTTGTTTTTTTTTATTATTAGTATAGCCCTTTAAGTTAACTTTAACGCATAAGATCTCTGCATCAGGTTGACCCAATCATACATTAACAGATTTATTATATCTACTGGCATGAAACGGAAAAAAAACCCTTTCAAAGTAGTGAATAATTATCCGAAAATAAGAAAAAAAAAAAACGAGATCTTTTTCGCTTTTATTATTACCTTGTTTGATTTGAAGTTATCCTGGATTTTAAAGTAAATTTGAGCGTGATCAAAAAAGGGATACACAATATATATATTTTTTTAAATATAAGTAGCGCTGTTTTGAAACTTAAAAGTAAAACTTCTTAACGCTCAGAGTTGCTCGAGTTGGTGTGAACCAGAAAAATTATTTGCGACATGCAGTGTAAAGACTTACGTCATCGCATAAATGAGTTTTCTGGAACCACTTCAAGTAGTAGGAGTACCAATCACAATCCAACCATCGGAACCATCAAGTACCAATCACAAAGCAAATAAACTAAAATTTCTCGGGGAGCTTTTTTATTTTAAACGTAATAATGGTCTGTGAAGTACCTTCCTCATTCCTTTGGAAAAAGATTAGCCTGGACATTTTTTTAGACCTTACAAAAAACAACATATGGTTTACGTTGCAAAATATATAATAAGTTCATTGGTTTTATTTTAAAAAAATGTCATATTTTATGATGAATGATTCACATGAATTCTTCATGCTAATAGAAATTGAATGAAGGGCAAGCGCAACGTATTTGACTAAAAGTTAAAATGTAATGTAAAAAAATAAATAAAATAAAGACGCTTTCTAGATAAGATTTGTTTTGTTTTATAATATAGTTAGACGCGAACAAGTTTAATAAATAATAAATTGCTTTAATCTAAACACATAAAGGCGACGGTGTTTCTTTGTTTTTTGTTTGTACTCGAAGGTCAGAAGAGCCCATAGCACCAACAGCCCTTAAACTTGTCACAAAATTCGAACGTACCCCGGGGGTGTGCACCTCGAAGCCCGAATTCTAAATTTCGAATTAATTTTTTCCTAATTAATTAATTAAGGTAAAAATTCACATGTTTCTCCAAATTGGTACTTAAAAAAATCCCCCACCCCTAACATTATATATCATTGGAAAGGGTTTTTTTTTTCTGAATAAGAAGGTGTTTGTTTCATTTCTCTTACAAGGGGTCTAAAGACCCTTAACCTTCAAAATGTTCTATTCTCTGGAAAAAAATATGTGATACTTTATTTATTACCATACGCAAAAAACTTTTCAAGTTATCGAAAAAATGCGTATACTTTCCCCATAGAGATTTATGTTAACAGCAGCTGTTTAAACCTCTTTTTCTCAGGTTGCGTTTTCTCAGGTTTCTCGTTCTGCGCGCATATCTCAGAAAGTTTCTTATATATTTCCGTAAAACTTTTTGTGCATGCTTGTCTGGTTTATTTTTATGATCTGAACCTAAATTTATTTATTTTTTAAAAATTATTTAATTTATTTTTGAAATTTTATAAGCTAACATCAAAATTTTCCAAAATTTTGGAGGAAAATATTTTTTTTTTACTTTAATAGTAACTTTTATTTTTAGTTAAAATGTAGGTTTAGATCATAAAAATAAATCAGACAAACATGAATGAAAAGTTTTGCGGAAATACATAAGAAACTTTCTAAGATGTCATGCGCGCAAAACGAGAAACTGGCACTTAAGAAAAAGAGGCTTGAACAACAGCTGTAAACATAAATCTCTATGGGGAAAGTTTACGCATTTTCACGATAACTTGAAATGTTTTTTGCGTATGATAATAAATAAGGTATCAAATTGTTCAGAATTACATTATGCATAACATATATTTTTCCAGAAAATTGAAAATTTTAAAGGTTAAGGGTCCTTAGACCCCTTAATTAGAACCGGATATATAAACGATTATAATTGAACCAATTTTCAAGGCTTCTCTTTCGAGAAAAAGGTATAACACTTAAGTCCACTTCCCAGACAATTTTCAACTTTAACACTAGGTCCATTTTCCAGACAATTTTTCCATTACTTTCTTTTTAAACATTTTGGAGGAAGTTGCCTTTGTTGCTTATGAATATTTCACTGTTATTACTTTATTTTAAATTCACTGTGCGTATGTTAATTGATTTACATTTTGATTTGAAAGTCGTTTGGCGAATTTGGCGATTAATTATGGAGTTTTTTTACATTTAAAAGCTACTACAAATGTAATTTTGATGTAATTTGTTTTTCTTTAATTCATGTTAGTCACTAATATTACACGAAGAAAATATTTTGTCGAAGCAAGAAATTAAAGCTTTATTTATGTTCCTCCAACTTATTTTAAAAAAAATGTCCTTCAACGAAAGCAATGCAACGAACACATCAGTCAACGAACACGTCAGCGAGAAACACGCATAAAGATTGCGTTGTTCTAAACTTATTTCTTATTTACAAATTTTTAAACACGTCAAATAAAAGACTGTGTTTTGCTACCTATTTTATTTAACTTTTAAAGACGCCTCATTTTTGAGTCAGATATTTTTAAGATAGCTTTGTCCGGCAATGAGTTGAACATTTAAGAAAAGAATAACAATTTCCAAAATCAAATAAAACTTGCCTATTAAGTGAAACTTATTCACTTTTAAACTTTCTACAAGAAGTATGTACCTGCATCGCCTTGCATTAAAAAATCGTTTGTATGTTCTTTTTTTTCCCTTTCCTTCCTCCCTCCCTTTCTTTTTTTCAAATCATTAAAGTAGATAGTTCTATAGAACTCGAATTCCTTCTGCATTTTTGACTCATTACTATTGTCAATTTGATGCGACGCAAGCACCGAAATAAAAAAAGAGATTTGAGAAAAAAGGAATCTAATGCATTATTTAATCTCGTTCGTAAAATATTCAAAGGATGGATTATCAAATAATGCACTCGAGTAAGAAGCGTACTTTTCCCTGAAGTTTTTTTCCGCTTAAGTTTGCCAAACTCGAGGGGATTAACTTTAAATCCATGTTTGAATTTATGAAGAAAAATTTCAGACATAGAAGATTATTTCTTTTTATTTCAAGGACTTTAAGGCATTTCCGATTTTTTTATGAAGTTTTTAATCAATATGAAACAAAAGATTGGGCATTAGACATTCCGTCATTCGACATGTGATGCTCAAAAATAAACCTATTTTAAGCGATGTAGAGATTTAATATATGAAAAGAATTCTTGTGAGGGAATTTACGAATAAGTCAAATATCAACTATTAAATCCTACAAAATTTCAACTTTTATTTTGTTCTTCTTAGCTCGTTATCTTCCAATAAATAAAGTGTTTTCAAATAAATATTCAAAAGAAAAAAAAAGAAGTACTACGTTTTTGCAGTTCAGGTAAACCTTCATTCAGAATGTGTATACGACGTTAAATTACTGATGATAAATCATTTTAAGAGTTGTTCTTTACTAAGGTTTAGAGAGGTAAACAAAATTCTTCAGATACGTGCGTATGGCAATAAACAATTATAATATATTCATTTTTCAAATCTCTGCCTGAATTTGTAATGTTTTCACGCACTCTTAGTCCTACCAGAAATTCAACTTTTTAAGCTTTTGCTTATCAAGTTCTGCTCTAAATAATTGACATTAGATAAAAATAATTTCTAAGTTACGGATCTACGCCGTTTTGCCAAACTTGGCCAAAACTCGGAATTGCCACGAATACAAATCTTGTTTCAAGTTCAGTACTTAGTTTCTGCCTATAAAAATACAGAAATATGGAATTTGAAACTCCGTCCGAAGTTGCTGCGCGTGAAAAGATCCCGGCTTGCTTTCCCTAGATCCAGCACTGAAATTTGATTTAAAATGAAAAGCCAGAAGTGTCTAAAGCAACTCAGCCGTGTTTTTTCAAATACTCGCAGGGACACTGAAAATAACGCCACAAGAAGGAAACATTGGATTGAAGAGATATTTAATATACAGAATATTATAGGTAAGAGATACACTTGATCCCAAAATCAAGACAACTAAACAAATACAGGTTAAGAAATGAGATAAATACAGTGCTACTTCAATAGCGCGTCGGACCCCCTTTTGCTACAATACAAGCCGCAACACAGTCCCGCATTGAGCTAATTAAACGTCTGATGTTGCCCTGAGGCAGATAGATCCACAAATTTTCAACAGTCACCTTTAAATCCTGACGTTTCAGCTAATCCCGTATATGCCCTGTAGGAGAAAAGTCGGGGGAGCTGGCTGGATATGGAAGATTCTAAAAAGGACCTAAGAAGCCTTGAACAACTCTAGCTGTACGCGGCCTAGCATTATCTTGCTGGAAAATTGACCCTGGGAGACCATTTAGGGGTGGTCCTACATGTGGTTGCAGAATTTCATTAACATAACGCTGACCCGTTAAGGTTCCACATTCCACAACTATAGTGGACCGGCTATCATAGACTATGGCCCCCCCAGACCATTATACCCGCGGTACGGGCAGTGTGCCGTGCGATAGAATGGGTGGAATGGTACCATTCTCCACACCCGTGCGCGGTTATCATCTGACCCAAAAACGACCTGGAACCAAATTTTGTCGGTCAATGACATACCACATCGCTGTGGCTTCGCCCCTTGTAGACGGAATTGCCTATATTTTGGTGTTAAAGGGGGTACACGAAAAGGACGCTTGGTCTGCAGATTCACTTCCGCTAGACGTCTAGAAATGGTTCCGGGAACAACTGCTATCCCTACTTCTGCTTGTATGCCAGAACGAGTCACTGTGGGATCCACAAGCGCTTGCCGGACAATAATTCGATCCTCTCTCCTTGTCGTCTTCCAGGTCACTCCAGGGAGGTCATTCCAAGCATTTTCTACCTTCGAGTTCGAAACGTTACGTCAGAGCCGATCACGTGACGAGAAATCTCGCAAAATGGAATTCTGAGATAAAAAAATTCTTATCACGATGTGGCGACGAGTCCAAGTTCCAGCCGCGATGGGGGAGGAAGAGTTTTTCGCCGGTTTTAGCGGCGCGGGGGGAGGGGAGGAGGCACGTGATTTCTTCCAACCAATGGTCTTTAGGCGCAGATACTTTTTGTTTTGCTCCATCCGTGCAAGATAAGGCGCGAATTTTGACGATTGGCACGCTAATGGCTCATACTTCAAAGATTACGTTTTACGTTGCAAAGAATCACATCGAAATAATTTTAGATTTTCTAGAAGCAAATCCAGAATTCATAAAAATAAATTCACCGAAAATTTTACAAAATAGTACACAAAGGAAAAATGAGCCGAGGGCTAAAGGTAAGTCATATTTTATGCATACGAGTATTTCAGTATTACAGTGTCTAAAACAAAAATTGAAGAGGGGAAAAAAGCCAATACATATATGAGAAAAAAAATAACCGTACATTTTGTTGATTTATAATATAAAACCATCTATAATAGTAAGAACGTCGTATGAAATATATTTTTCCCGAGAAACTATAATCCAAATAATGATAATAATAATAACTTTAGAAAAAATCATGATATCAAAAAAAAAAAAAAAAAAAAAAATCCTAACTGTCATAAATGCAGACGAAGAAATATTAATAGTCCGTAATCGGGGATTGTATATTATGTTGTTATCGTGTCTCGTGTCGAATGCGAAAGGTTTAGCTGCATCCAAAAGTCTTGATGAAAAAATCTGGTAATTCAAATTGAATATAAAACACTAAAATGCAGGGGGGGGGGGAGGTAGGTTATGGCGCTGACTGCGCTATTGAAATTTTTAGGGGATGGTGGTGGTGTTTTGAGGGGTATTTGTTTATTGGGGGGGGGGCTCTTGCTTTTGTAGGGGGGAGTCTTTGCGATATTTGGGGGGAGGGGCACCCCTGCAACATGTAAAAGGTTTGTTGGGCTAATTGAGCTTTTGGGGATGAGAGCAGTCATAACAGAGTATACAATCTTCCATATTAGGATTGGTAATGTAAAAACCAACCTTTCCCCCCGCTCAGTTGTAACTTGTAATTATAGCAACAATCTCAGTATCAAAGACATATTCCAGTTTTTTTCTCTTTTTCTTTAAAATTATAATTTAATAAGCATATGCTTAAATAAAAAGTTTTATTTCTTCATTATTCCTTATTTATTTATCCATTTTTTCTAGGTATTGTTTTCCAAGACCCAATCTTAAGATATCTTCAAAACAGTACTTTTTTAGATTTCCTTTTCAAAACAAGCAACTTGTAACTATGATTACATAATTTCATCTTTATCTTCAAGATTAAAAAATCAAAACAGCAATCTTGGTTATAAGAGCAGTTTAAAATGAATAAATATTCTGCTTCTGTAAATGTATATTGAAAAATATTCATAAAGGGAGTAATATTTTTTAATCATCGTTTCACTTCAGCTGATAAAGAACTTTAAACGTTCAACCCAAAGGAAAGATTCTAAATTGAAGAAGAAATGGAAAAAGGAGCAATCGGGGCGAAATGGAAAATCAAATTTTGGAAACAATTTCCCAGAAATTACCAGGCTTTGTACTTTTTTGTAATTAGTTAATCAATATCAAATTTCAATAAAGAAAAAAAAAATTCTTACAAATTAAATTCAATTGAAATTGAATAATGACAGTAGGTAACAAATAAAGAATTTAGGGGAAAAAAGGGGGAGGAGGATTTTACAGCAAAAGAAGACAGAAAAAAAATTACATTCGTCAGTGGTGTACCTAGCATGGGTGACAGACGGGGCGGTAATTTGTAATGTCACTCCCCCCCCCCCTTAAACGCAAAAAAAGGGGGATTGTATATTCTGTGTAAACTTCAAATTCATACAATTTTCAGAAACAAATAGTACTTTTGTGAAACAACTAAATTTTAAGTGGGATAATGTACAAAAGACGAATAAAAATTATGAACGCTTTTTATATAATTTGTCCTAGACGCATTTGTGCAGGCCGTCAAGCGGTCAAAACCAATAAAGGGGAGTAGAAAATTCATCGCTCCTTAATTTTTTCAAATGCATTATTTCTTGAAAATGGAAGTCCCCGATCCCCCCCCCCCCCGCCCAACGTATTTCCTAAGTGATGGATTTGGTTAAAAGAAAATGAAATCCAGGGAAATAAACAACCTTAGCCGAGAATGCATTTTTATTCATAAACTGACATCTTTTGCATTGAAAAAGGAGCTCTTAATGTCTCCAAAACACGTGTCTGCAATTTAATTCGGATATTTGTGTATTATAATGTTGTGAAAGTGGATTTAAGTCTTTTAAGCATTGAAAATTTGTTGTAAAGCGAGAAATGTTGCATATATACCTATTTTATGTTTGCAGTTATAACTCTCCCCCCCTCTCTACCCCCCTGCACCATTTTTGGGGTTGGCCCCATCCTAATTCGTTTTCTTCGTACCAATACCATTCCTATTAGAAAAACCAACTCCCGTAGTTTTATTACGAAAATTTCGCCGAAAACCACTTTGCCCCCCCCCCACCCCTTCTTCCCTGCAAAATGTTTTTGCAAAACTCTCGTTTTAGTGTCACAAAAATTGAACGGAAAACCACTTGCCCCTCAGTGCAATTATATGACCCCCCCCCTTTTCCCTGCACCATTTTCAGGGTTGGCAATATCCTAATTCGTTTTCCTCGTGCCAATACCTTTCAGAAAAACTAACTCCCGTAATTTTATCAAAAAAATCCCACTAAAAACCATTTGCACCCCCCCCCCCTCTGCACCATGTTCGGTGTTCGCAACATTCAAATTAGTTTTTCTGAAATGTATTGGCAAGCGGAAAACTAACTCCCGTTTTTGCGGCACGAAAATGGAACGGAAAACCACTCCCCCTGTACAGTTACGACCCCCCTTGCCCCCTTCAGCATTTTCGGCGCCGGCAAAATCCTAATTCCTTATTTGTTATCCTCCTGCCAATAAATACCTGTCAGAAAACTTACTCCCGCAATTGTATCCCAAATTGAATAGAAAACCACTTGCCCCCCCCCGGGGCAGTTTTAACCCCCCCCCTCCCCCTTCCTGAACCATTTCCAAAATTGGCATCAATCCAAATTCGTTTTCCTCGATCCAATACCTTTCAGAAAAACAAACTCCCATAAGTGTATCACAAAAATCGCACAATCTCACCTACTTCGCGGCAGTCGAGATTTCGCTCGCAAGTAAAGGCGCGAAAAGTCACTTTTTCCCCTTCTTTTGGAGCTTAGAATACGAACTTGCGAGATTTATACTGCGAGACTGCGATTTTCCTTAAAGCGCCATCTAGTGAGACGATCAGAACTAATCTCGCAAGGTGAATTTCGAGCTTGGAATAAGCACCCAGATCCGGTTTCTTGCACGTAAGAACCTTTTCGTGTCCACTGCCTCCAACAATTTCTAACGGAACACTACGGACGATCGACCTTGACTGCAACACGGCTCGTAGACCAGCCCGGAATTTTCATGTCGATGATCAAACCTCTCTCAAACTCGCTTAACTGTGGGAAAAGTTTTCTAACTCGCCTACCGGGCATTCTTTACTCATTAAGGTTCTTCAACAATCGGGATGTAATCGTAACATTTATAAATCTTAAATTATGCACTGATTAACATAGCACTTTTTTCCCGATTGCACCGATCCTATGGGTAAACGGTCATGTGCATTGACACCAAACTTAGATCATTTGCATATCAGATGTCACTCTTCTTATATGCAAAGTTTCGCGATTGGACCTTTCTTCATTCTTGGGGAGCTATTTTCAATGTTCTGGAGTGTATCTCGAAAATTTGTTTCTGTAGATACTGCCATTTACCTGTCCATAGCAGATTCAACTTGTTTAAAATGTTCATGATTTGTATATGAAGCTTAATTTCATTTTAGTTGTTCATTTAAGGTCTATGCTCTGTCCTATGCAATTCCTATAATGTTTTTGAAATTTTTTGATATTTTTTCAGGATTTATTTACGTCTAAAATAATATCAACATATACATCTTGACAAATCAATATCTTTGAATGCGTTAAGTATAATAACAAGCCCTTTTTGCTGCATTATTGACCTCCCTTGCTAATGTTGCAAAGCGAAGATTATTTATATACTAGTATTGTTAGTTTTCATCAGCGGTAATAAAATGTAATAAAATACTAATAACAATCACTTATCGATAACACAATATTTTGTATGTGTTAAAGTAACTTAAAGTGTCTAAAGCTAGCTTAAAGGGACTCAAACGCTAGATGTAAATCTAAAAAATTAAGTAACCAAAATAAAAAATGCATTGCTTCAAGTAAAAACTAAAAAAAAAAAAAGGTTGTCTTAAAAAGCAACTCCTGTAACATTCAATTAAGAAATATGACATCGTATGTCAAGTACGTTTTAGACGAAACAATGAATAGAGCATTCGGAAAAAACACTCCTTAATGCCCTGAACATTGAAACCTTTTTTTTATATTTTTTTCATTTGCACATCAAATAAATTTTAAATGTTCTTCGCATAGAATTTCAGAGACTGTCTATCATCAGTAATATGAATAATTTAGCAGTCTCCGTGCATTTTTCAAGCGCGTGGTAGTTACCTCAATCCTTTGAGAATCCTCAGCGACATGCTTTTGACAGTGACTTGTATCCAAATCGACAGCACAAAGTGTTTAACATTAAGTTTTTAAAAATACACATTTCATCTTAAAAGAAAGCATGTCGTCGTTTATTAAATGTATGAAAAAATGTAGAATATTTGTATTTAATATATAATGTGTTATTTTTCTTTCTTCAGTTGTGAGTTTTTGTATTTTTAAGAGCAGATAAAACTTTTGAAAAAAATAGTGTTAGATAATTATGTGTCATAATTGTACTTTTACACGTTGAACACGTGAATTTATATGCGTAAACAAAATTATCACCATCCTTTTGATTCTATAACAAATAAGCTGTTCTGGCTATAAACATTTAAAAAAATTAATAAACATATGTCATGCAAGTCAGCATTTATGCATGTAAAAATGTGAGGAAGCTTTTCTCCTGGGCCATGAACATTCAGATGCTTAAAGACTATGTTTAATATTTTGTAATAACGTATTAGACTCATCAGCTCCTTGTCTTTTAAGCGTTTTAACTTATTATCGTACAATCTTTCTCATTTATAACAACATTAAACTCTTCTTTCTAAAAGGTTATGTAGAATCTTTTGTGCATATGTTTTGTGATAATTCAAGATCACTCCAAGTTTCTTATAACTTGCTTTTTGTGTTTCGTACAGTAATTTTAAAATACATTAGCGGGAAACTTAGTTTGCACGCCAATCAAGATTTTGAGAAAATTATATAAACATATAGATTTAAACGTTTTTTACGATATATTTGCAGAACAGATGGAGTTAAAATCATTTCTTAAAAATTGTAAGTGTATCATAGATCGTGCCCCTTATTTTTCAAGCTATGTGTAGCTATTCAATTCGGCGTGAAATAAATTTTATGTACATTTTTCCCCGATAAGTTAATTTTAATATGTATGTTTCTGTCTATAAATGTATGGATAGATACATATTCAAAGAGTTGTTTCTAATTACCTTTCTTTTATTCTAATGTAGTGTCTCCTGTTCCATGTGGTAGGGAATTTAGAAGCGATTACTCTAAGAACGGTACTTTTACGAGTCCAGGATATCCGGAACCTTATCCAGAAGATATCGTCTGCATCTATTCGTTCACGGGAAAGCCCGGAGAGCGTCCACAGATCCTTTTCACAGATTTCGATCTTCACCTGCCACAAGCCCCGCCCAGAGAGTAAGTAAGCAACACGAAGGTGAAATGCACATTTTCGGATAAATTGATTAGCATATTGCAAGTAATCCTATGTATTTTTAACTTAAAGGATAAAAACTAAAAATAGGTACTCCACCTTCCCCTACAAACATAAAGTAGGGTCGTGCTTGGGCAATAAAGAGGTTTTTAATGTACTTTTTTTTGTTTTTGTTTTTTTTCATATTTTCTGTGATACTTGTTAAAAAAATACTTATTAATACTAAATTCAAACATTATTTTAATTTATTTTTAAAAATGTTAATTTGATTAAAACGAAATAATTCAAGTTTAACACAACCCTTGAGTGATCTTTATGGAACTCTGGGTTTTCGAAGAAACATCAAATAACGCAATTCTAGATCAATTATTCATTCATAATATCTCGTTTAGACTTCATCATATCTACTTGAGCTCTCATCAGTTCCGAAACTTATATCAGTAGACTATTCGATACGTAAGCACACTAAAAGCAAATTTTAACACGTAAACTACCATTTTATCTTTAAAAGACTGAATAAAATACTTATAATTCATAAAATTCTAATTAATTCCGATGCTAATCATTTCATCTGTTAAATTATCTTATGATTCTTAAAATACATATCCAAATAATTGCCTTTCCAAAGTCGATGTATCATATTTCCGAAAATGAGTATGTTTCCAATGATGCATCCTCCATTTCAACGGGAAGAAATTAATATTTACATTATTAAAGAATTACATTTATGTCAGTAGGGTAGTCCGACCAGGGAATAAACGAAAATTCTTAGAATCGTTAAACATTGCAGCATTTTCCACATGAGAATAAAAACACTTTACGAGATGAGGCAGAGAGAAACAAGGAGATGAAAGTGAACATTTTCAAGTTTTGAGTAAAACGCATTCAAAGTTCCAGTTCCAGGTAGATTTTCATTGAAAATCATTTTGAATTTATGCCATATAGCAGCAACTGCAAGAGCGACTTTTATAAGCTCTTGGGCCAAAAACAGAGGAAAGGTTCGCATACCATTTGTACTTGTTATCTCCATTTTTTTTAATTTTGGTACTTGCATCCAATTACTTCTCACTGTCCCTTATATGCAATGATTAAAAGTTTGGGAGAGCTTCTGGTTTTATTTTCTTTGGAGGGCTGAAACGATAAAAACGTGCATGCATCCAGTGAATGCACACCGAATCAGTGAACAAACGAGGCATTGCTGTTTGGAAATGCGTAGAAAGAAATAAATTCTGCTAATTCATGTAGGAACAATGTTTTAAAAACCTATTTTTTCAAAAACGAAAGATTACCATGTGTTCATTTACTGGGGGTGTTCATTCACTGGTGTATTGTACTCTATATACATAATTTTAAAACCTTTTTTTTTCAGTTGTGAAGGTGTAGACGCTGTTATGGTGTTTATCACAATCAATGGCCGTCGGGAACGCATTCAGAACTTCTGTGGCAACAAACTTCCTGCCCAGATCATGTCTAACGGACCCAACATGACAGTTGAATTCCGGTCGCACCATTCCTCGCCTGAAGTGAAGGGATTCAGAGCCATCTATAGATACGTAACAGGTGAGTCACTGCGCGTCCATGCATTGAAAAACTGCTTAGTAACGAAATATAATTTGGAGTGCATATCTAATCAGTGCTGTAGATTTGTCAACATTCGATATTGGAGTATGCCGACCAAAAGTACTATATCGATTTTGGAGTATTTTTGGACGGTCGCTAGCTATATTCGTGAGTGCAGATTTTTATAAGGTTTTCTCTCTTTTTCAGAACTATGCATTAATTGTGGAACAATTTTTATTACCCTCTCAAAAGGAGAAATGCAAATGTTATTTTTAGTCGTTTTTTTCAAGTCATATTACAACCTCAAAATAATATAAATACCAGAAAAAAATTTTGTTTCGTTCTTTTCCTCTGTATTTTAAATGAAGCTTCTATGTACTGCAATAAGTTGATATTTTTCATTAATGACAACTATTGTTGAAAGTTTGTCAACAAATTTTCATTTCTGTGGTAATATAGGTTTATATTTACTATGAGTTGACATAGCGTTCATTTAAAGAAAAGTATGCATATTTTTCATGCGGACGCTTTGGGAATTATTAGGAATTTCTAGGAAAAAAAAAACGATTTGCTTCGGAAAAAACTTTTTTACTTTATTAAGTAAATCTAACATGTTTGTTTTACAAATATGCATATTTTTGTTTTTAATTTTTGGTGAAGAATAACCGGTTTTGCTTGTTTCCCAAAAGCAAAAGTACATCGTCAATTTTTGATCTGTCAATGTTTATTTATTCAATATGAGAACTTTTTCTTTCTTTTAGCGTTTTTTCTTGTGTTTGTTTTTTAACTTAAGCCGGTCAAACAAAACTTGACTTCGAAATTTATTTTAGTTTCAAACCATTTCCTTGATGTACTCTTTTCACGAGAGATAAATTATATATATATATATATATATATATATATATATATATATATATATATATATATATATATATATATATATATATATATATATATATATATATATATATATATATATAGATCGATTTTGAAGTTGCAGATATTTTACGCGACGCCCCTTCAATTTGTTCCATTATGCAAATAAATGATCCTTGCAAAATTTTAAGTCAATCCTTGAATATTTACCCGTGCCCCTAGGGCCCCCTTTTTTGAGTTTCGAAGAAAAAAATGCTGATTTTCTCATTTTTATGTGAAAGTTTTCTTTAGTTTCATATTTAAAGTAATTTTGAACGTGAATAGATGTTGCTACTTCCAGACTGACCATTCTCTCACTTTCATTGTGTAAAATTTTACATGTTACAGAGGCTTCATGTACACCAATGGCCTTCGGTCAGCCATATCGCTATTTTCAGCTCGGTTCAAACCAAGCGGCTGGGGAACATTTCTTTCAACCAATATAGACACAAGGGATTCTAAAGGCCATTAATGAATGATCTTTGACGATAACAAATTGCCTCCTTCATGCTTTGGGGGTGTTGCTTTAAAAAATTTCTGGTGTATGTTATTTGTGTGGCAAATATGGTCGCTAGATTTCAGCGCTATAAATATAATACTGGCAATTGTATTTTAATTCGCTGTTCTTTAGTTATAAATATATTTAAATGTTTATGCAATTCATAGTTCTTAAAGCATAAATTTTGAAAAATACTCGATTACTCTAACATAAAAATATACTGTATTTTCCATACCTAAAATATAAATTTAAAAAATGTCCAGATCGGAATAATGTAAAAATTTATACTTTAAATTAATTTTCTTCTATTTCAGTACATATACCTTTATTATCATCAAATTCTTCTTGCAATTCACAAGATTTAGAAACCGAAATGGGTATCTATCCTAACTTATTGAAACTTTTTTCTATATCTGTTCTACTACAACGAAAAAAAAGCTTAACAACTATTGATATCGGCTCGCCTTTCATCACTGTTAGACAAATGCCGTATTAGGGACAAAGATGCTGTTCATTTATTAACAGCCTATGTAGATGCAGTAAATTTAAATCCAAATGACCTTGTGATCAATTGGACATCCCTTAAGAGAGCAAGAGAAAATCTTCGAGAGGTAAAATCAAATTTCATGAATTTAAATTTAGATTTTTTAGTTATTCACTGGGATACAAAAAGCTACATCCAGATGTAACTGAAAAAAAAAACCCAATAAACTGGAAACAATTTAAATTGACCTTACATGAAGAGAAAGCCCATAAATGCTGTTTTACAGTTAGATGCTGTATGAAGATATGATTTTTCGCAGCAACCCAATTTAGGCTCCTTTAAATAATATAATGTGTCTAAAAAAAACTAGCAGCGTACAAAATGATGACAAACATGCAGCAGAAGCAGTGATTGGAAAATTCAATAATTGAAGATAGGAAAAGACTACTCCAAAAAATGCTTGCTGATAAGGAAGACGTGTCTGATGACTGTATAAAAATTTTCAAATAACAGTAGATGATTTCGAATACTTCCTTAGTAAAGATCTTCCTCTTTATAGAATCAATTACAAGTCAATATAAAACTGTTTGATAAGTTACAAACACCAAAAGATGTTTTCCTATTTGATCCTGATTCGTGGCAAAATGAAGGAAGCTATTTAAAGGGAAGAGGTATCGTTAAAATACTGAAAGTTGTGAATGATACAACTGAAAGAGGAGCACAATATTAATCGAAGAATTTCACAATCAATTTACCAAATTTGAGTCACAAAAGCAATTTAGTTTACAGACAGTCCAAGATTCGGAAGAAATTGCACATGATTGAAATACATTGAGAAAAGCGTATGATTAAGGTAAAGTTTCTAAAGCACTATTTCATTCTTATTCAATGTAAAATCTTTAGATGATATGAAGTAATTAAAAAGATTAATTTTAGTGCTACCTCGCTGTAAAAATATTTTGCAAACATAGGAGAAACGATGTACGGGGTCTGAAGTAAAAACTCGAAGATTTGTGAGAAAATTATCAAAAGTGTTAAAGTTCAACGTCCTAGGGGCACGTGTTATTATTAACCGATCGAGTTCAAATTTTGCACCGATTACTTTTTATTATAGTGTCACAAAACTAGGGGGCGTCACTTGTTGAATTCCGAAAAAATTTTTTTCCCATATAAATAAGGACCACCCTAATATATATATATATATATATATATATATATATATATATATATATATATATATATATATATATATATATACACTGAAGAGCAAAAAAAACTGGTATAGGCATGCGTATGCAAATAAATTGAAATGGAACCAATCAGAATACGGCGCTGCTGTCGGCAACGACTATATAAGACAACAAGAGCCTGACACAGTTGTTAGATCGGTTACCGCGGATACAATGGCAGGTTATCACGATTTAAGTGAGTTTGAACGTGGTGTTATAGTCGGCGCACGAGAAATGGGACATAGCATCTCCGAGGTAGAGGAGAAATTTGGATTTTCCCGTACGACAATTTTCACGAGTGTACCGTGAATATAAAGATTCCGGTAAAACATCCAGTCTTCGACATCGCTGCGGCCGAAAAATGATCGTGAATGACCAACGAAGATTGCGAAACATCATTAAACGTGACAGAAAAGCAACCCTTCCGCAAATTGCTGCAGATTTCAACGCTGGGCCATCAACAAGTGTCAGCGTGCGAACAATTCAACGAAACATCATTAATATGGGATTTCGGAGCCGAAGACCCACTCGTGTACCCTTGATGACTGCTCGACACAAAGCTTTGCGCCTCGCCTGGGCCCGTGAACACCAGCACTGGACTGTTGAAGACTGGAAACACGTTGCCTGGTCTGATGAGTCTCGTTTTCAACTGTATCGAGCGGATGGACGCGTACGGGTTTGGAGAAAACCCCATGAATCCATGGACCCTGCATGTCAACAGGGGACTGTTCAAGCTGGTGAAGGCTCTGTGATGGTATGGGGTGTGTGCAGTGGGGCTGATATGGGACCACTGATACGTCTTGATGTGTCTGTGACAGGTGCCACGTACGTAAGCATCCTGTCTAATCATTTGCACCCATTCATGACCATTGTGCATTCCGACGGACTTGGGCTAATGCTGGATTAGCGACAGCCCACACGTCCAAAATTGCTGCAGAGTGGCTCCAGGAACATTCTTCTGACTTTAAACAGCTCCGCTGGCCACCAAAATCTCCAGACATGAACATTATTGAGCATATTTGGGATGCTTTGCAACGTGATGTTCAGAAGAGATTTCCCCCTCCTCGTACTCTTAGCGAATTATGGACAGCCTTGCAGGATTCATGTCGTCAATTGGATCCAGCACTACTACAGACATTAATCGAGTCCATGCCACGTCGTGTTGCGACACTTCTGCGTGCTCGCGGAGGCCCTACACGATATTAAGCAGGTGTACCAGTTTTTTTGGCTCTTCAGTGTATATATATATATATATATATATATATATATATATATATATATATATATATATATATTAAGTATCTATAACTGTAAAAGGATTGCAATTTTTGCTGGGAGCATTTGAAAGATAACTGTTACATTTCAAGTGTAAAACATTTTTAGTCTTAGTAGGAAAATTAATCCTTTCTTTTCTTTCAGATTTTGGAATTTCCGATACAAAAAGAGATCCTGGGTCTGGTAAGAATATAAAATATTTTACTATTTTTGCATCAAGAAAAATTCAATAAACTTTTGTGTTACATAAACTTTAATGTTAATATACATTGCATACATTTTTGTTGAGACTGTGCTCTCGACATAACAAAGCATCAAATGCAAAAAACGTCGTCGCATTCACTGAAAACAAAAGAGACGCTTCTCTTCATTAGCCAGAGTAGTTTTGCCTTTCATTAGGCTCCGACAAGACTGGCTCCGTGTTTTCCCAAAAGGGCTCCTCCATCATACTTGCTCTCCATGTCGAAGATCACTCTTACCCATTGATGTTCCCCCACGTCCAATTCAATGTAATGAAATGGAGCTGTCATTCGATTGCTGGCGTCGGACAAGATTAGGAAAAGAAGATGAGAGATTTCGTTATTGTTTTCAGTCTCGCCAGGAATTAGGAGCAGCAGAAGTGATTGACGCATTTACGTCTTAGGACTTTTACCGGCCTTGATCTGCAAAGAGGCAATAAACTGATCTGCTTGCTTTCATGTTTTTGATTACAGACGGATTTATGCTTCCTGAACTGGGCGGAATACAGATTATTTTATGAGGAGACAATGCTACTATATTTTTCCAGTTGAGTTGCTTTTGTATTGGAAACGCAAAGAGTATTCCACACAGTTAAAGTCTGATGCAAAGTAGTATTGTGATCTCAGATGCTTTCTAGAAGTATTTGTAGGGGAAAAAAATGCGCATTAATATTTGTCTGTACTGCAGAGAAAACTACATCTGCCAACTTTAATCACACTTTAGAAATTATAATGGTAAAAAGAATATTCCCATTAAAAGAAATAAAAACAACTAGAAAAAAATGAAAAGAGACAAGATTTACAGACGTTATGTTTATTAGGGGGATCCGGGAGACATTTTGAAATTTTTTTGTTAAATACTTTAAAGTTTTGAAATTTTTTGCACTGATTCACCATCTATTTAATAAGAAAATCACAACATAAATATTTTTTAAAAATATTTATTTATTTATTTACTTTTAATGGGGTCGCTTTAAATTGCTGTTACTCAAAATATTCCAGGTCAATTTTCAACTTTTTTTTCAAACAATTATGCACAAATATCTAAGTTTTAATTTTTGAACGACGTTTTTAAAAATATTAATTCAATTTAAAAAAAAAAAAATGAAGGAAAATTTCGAAATATTCGAAGATGCGTTTTTTTTAATCATTTTTCTTGCAGGAAAGTTTTTTTTTTCAAACTCACCGCAGGAAAATTAAAGTAAACTGTTTGAAAAAGATATGCTCCAAATTTTATTACTTTATCTTTATCGGTTCCTGACTTATACGAGTTTAAATGCAAGAAATAGGGAAAAAAATGCATCATGGAAAAAAACGCGTTTAAAGTCTTAAAGTTAAATGCAATATTAGTTAAATGCATGCAATGAAAAAAATTATATTATTCGTTCCTTTTAAGCAGAAGAAAGCGGAGTAGTTTTTAAAATGATAACAAAAAATTACGAAATTTGACGTTTTTGTGTCCCGAATTTAGTATACTGTTTATTATATTAGGATGATGAATCTACTTCTTCTGGTACCCCTATCAGTATTTCATAATAAGAGCATGAAAAAGGACTCAATAACCAAACGCTCTGTATATTGCTCAAAAACATAAAGCGCTATGAACAAGTTTTGATGCTACCTTCTCGTCAAGTTATCTAGATTGTCATTTTGATATAACTTTGGAACTTGCAATTCTGGATTACAAAAATTTATAAATTGTTTAGGCTTATTTCGAATCAAATATAGGCTTTAAGTAAGTATATC
Organism: Uloborus diversus; assembly: GCF_026930045.1. Lineage (NCBI taxonomy): Eukaryota > Metazoa > Arthropoda > Arachnida > Araneae > Uloboridae > Uloborus > Uloborus diversus. Next base: position 205,491,445 of record NC_072731.1, read on the forward strand.
TGCTACTGAGATTCACTGTACTTTCAACGAAATAAAGTATGATGGAGTTATTTTTAGCAGTTTTATAGAAAATAAAAATTATAATAGATGTATTCATGTATTTTTCTAGATAAACGTATCTATAAAGAACTGTTTCCGAAATATTCGTCTAGGTAATAATTTTTCATTTTTAATTTTAGTAGGATCTCAAATCTTGTTTTTTATTTAGGAAAATAAAAACCTTTAAAAGTAGTCTTTCGTTTAGTTTTTCTTTTCTCTCGTTAAAACATGTCTTATTTTCTTATTCTTAAGCTCACAAAATATTCTTACGTTTAAACGACAAAAAGAGTGTGGAAATGTATATTGTTCAATACTTAAGTAATATTTTTTCATTTTGTTTCCTCTTTAGATTGTACTTTCACTTTCCGAAGTATGGACCGAAACAATGGTACTTTCACCTCTCCTAACTACCCCGGTCTCTACCCCAGGGATACTGAGTGCCACTATTACTTCCAAGGGAAGCCTAATGAAAGGATTACTATTGCATTTGACAGATTTGATGTCGAAGGAATACCTCCGTAAGTTGAATGTTTTCAAAAATCTAATAGTTAAACAGAAATCGAAGCATATCCTTTTCTTTCCCATTATTTAAAAATATAATTTTCAGTTTTGTTTTCTTAATCTTTTTTCACCGATAGATGGTGAGATTACTTTTTTTTTCTGCTGCACTTTAAAAAGATTGTGTAACGTTAAGCATGTAAAGCGATTACGCATCGCTCTTAAAGTTACACCAGTTTTATCAGTTAAGCTTGTATGGAGGAAATTAGCCGCCAGAATCAAGTTACACAAAGTGCAGAATGTTTCACCGTATTTATTAAGTAAGATTACATAATGTTTTTACAGTATTTCATTCAAAGGCGTGCGAGCACTTCTTCAGAAAAATGTTTCATTTATAAACACTCCTTACAAAAAAAATAAGGGTTTTTGTGAGTATAAACGCCAACACCCTAACAGAAAAGCGTGTCACGTGAAAGCTAATAACAAACGACATTTGGAGTCACATCGGCTAGAGGCACATATTAACAGATTTGTGACGCCTCACAGGTATCACTTAAAGACGCTATTTTGATGCCAAAAAACACAACACAACTATTGCTCGTCCATATTCTTTTATTTTTCGGCCGTACACTATTAAATGCCAATATTGGCAATATATGAAATTTCAGCTGTCAATAACTGTCTCCAAACAGATAGATGGCCTCAAACTGAAATATTGTCAAATTGTCTAATAGGTCTGGTAAACTCGTCTTTATGGAGCTTTACTGCGTCTGCTGACGTAATCGAGTAAAATTTGCACAAGTAAGATTTGTTCGAACCTTATTTATTTTATTTAACTGGAGTTAAAAGTTGTGTGCGAGGAATCGCTACAAACCACTACTTTCGTACTCACTGCACTACTTGTTTCAAAAAGTAGCGCACTACAAACCACGGAAACATGTAGCGACAACAATACTTTCGTTACGTGTAGAGCACTACTTCCGACCACTGTGTACACGAGTAAAGATCCAAAACTTTACAAGCTTTGGTTGCTTACCAAAGCTAGTGACTGGTATCTAAAAGATCTGCAGTAATTATTGCTTCATCTTTCAGAGGTCGTAAAATCTGAAGACCATATGTCATATGTCACTGATGCACGCAAGTTTAAACGTAATGGTTTTACATTGCCAGTGGCCTAAAACATTAAATGATTTTTTTTCTCTCCAATCAATTTAAATCCAATAATGAAGTACCCCAAAATAAACGATTTAAAGGTTTACATCATCATCCCTCAGTAATTGAAATAAAAATCAGAGCTTTTTTTGCCGGAAATTTCTCGTTGTCAAAACAATTACCTCCAAAGATTATTAGAATGTGGATTCAACTCATTCATTTAATGTAAACTCGTTATGTTGAACAAAATTCAAGTAATGATCCGTTATGTAGCTACTAAATCTTGTTACTAATAATAATACTACTGCAAAGATATTGATACTGAATTTGTATGTTCTCACTTTAGATGTGAATCGCAAACCTCAAGCGATTATGTCGAGTTTTCGAATTACAAGAGCTCTGTGGACAGAAAGTTACCTCGTCTGTGTGGCCCGAAGATTCCGGATCCGGTTGAGTCTGACGGCAATTTCTTCCGGGTTTCTTTCAAGTCGGACGACAAGTTCGACGGCACTGGCTTTCAAGCTATTTACAGATTCGAAGCTACTATTGGTAACGGGATATTTTCTTGAAATAATGTCTTAAAATTGAATTGATGCTTCCTCTTCATTTTCAACTAAGCTATTAATAATTTTCTTTATATTTCGTATGGAAACCAGCAAAATGTATGGTTATATAAAATGTATTATTAGTTGCGGGAAAATTCTAATCATTAGTTTTGGTATTGACGCCATAGTTTTTCTGTTCATTGAAATTAACTAAATTAACCACTTACAATTGGGGAAATATCATTATTTAAATATGTACAAACTACAAAGTTTACAATATTTTATTTTACATGCACATTCTGGAGATCGAAAATAAAATTCAACTGACAGAAATCGTTTCGCATAGGATGGAATTTCAGAATTGCATAGGTAGATTGTGACAATATGCTTTGTTTTTGCAACGAGCGGTCGGTACTTTGTTTTTCCTGTCAAAGCCAAAAATTGGGGGTAAATGTCCTAGAAGGTAATTTTTAAAGTGCAGTTTGAAGTTATATCTATCAAATTTTCTTATTAAAACGATGACAGGCTGCTTGATTTTGTCGAAGCAAAAAGTGGCTCAAACATCACCAGTCTTTTGGTCGCCAAGTTTTGTCGTCAACTTGGCGACAAATTTGACGATTTTTTTTTTATTATTATTATTTTTAAATAAGTTTTAATTTGGCCACTGTTTGTGATATTAAGAGAGTAAACTATTGAATCACATTAAAATTGCCAGTAATGGGGAAATGACACTAAATTGGAGTAAAAGAAAGTCATGTAATGCACACATCAGCTCGTTTTACATTAACTTAAATCCCTGAAATTCAAGTTCACGGAGGTGAGAAGTCAGAGTAACGACACTAACTTTTTAAAGCAAAATTTTTTTCGATAAAAAAACTTACAACTTCATCTATGGCTGAAAAGAAAATAAATAAGGAGGCTCTCTTGTATCATGGAAAATGAAATTTGATGTCATTACTGCGACGTGTTAATGAGGAATTGTGTTTAGGTAACGGAGGTGAGAATTTATTGTGTGACATGACTCCTTGACCTACAAAAACGAACTTAAAGCCAATATTAAAAAAATTAAATGTAGCATTTGAGACACTTGAAAAAGGAATAATAAATAAATAAGTACATACTTTTAATTAAAAAAGTTATTAAGCAACATAAACAGTCGCAAAAGGTGTGTGACATGCCACTGAGGTGAGAATTCACATGTTGTGGACCAAAAATATACTAAAATAAAAACTATTATTAAAAAAATGTTGGCTGGTTAAAATAGATATATTTTTGATGAAATTAAAAAGCATTGTTAAATAAATTGTTAATTAAAATGTTTTCTGTATAAGGAGTTTGACTGAAAAGTTACACCTTTTTAAGAATGACCCATATATATATATATATATATATATAACGTACTTTGACTTTCAATTGATGCGCCCTTGTTTGAGGGGTATTTATTTATATATTTTTTCATCTTGACGTTTAAGAGAGAGGAACAGTTTAGTTAAGAAACGGTCTAGTCCAGAACATTTTAAAACGTTTTACTCGACAGAAGTTCACCGCGGACATGAAATTCTTTCATCGTGAATTTCTGTAATGTAAATTGCTGTTTACTCTGTCAAGAAGATTACTGTGCTATGTATTAAATATTACATTGGAATTGCTTTCAATTCCTTTTTTTTTTTATTTGATTGATCTTTCTAAGTGAAGCAATGAAAAAGGACCTATTTTTCAAATGAAAAATTCGAAAGACTTCTCTATTGCATATTTCTTTGTCAAATGCTGCCAAAAAAATGAAGTTCAGTTTCATAGAACGCTCAAATATTCTTTTCTGAATTTTAATGAAAAGTTAAAAGAATAAGAACGGATCCTTAAGTGTTTTTAACACTAAAGTAAACAGCAATATTTGATATTAAAAAACAACTTTATCTCTTATTCGAGTTAAATTGCCAGGAGCAATGAAAAAATAATTTGCATTCTGAAAAAAACACTTGTAAAAGATTTAATAGGATTCTAATCTTTTAGAACATCGGAAGAAATATTCGGATTGAATATGAATTGAATCGTTAATGAAGAATCAATTAACCCGGTCAAGAAAAAAGAACGTTGGGCGGAGTTAAAATGTATCATCTCTTACGTTTGTTTGTGTTAAAGGAAGAAAAAAAAAGGAAGGTATTACATTCCCCAAAAAATATGGAAAAATAATTAGAAAAGGAATTTGAGAAAAACCTACACTAAAACCCTACATCAATTAACTGAAAGAGTACAAAATCCTAAAACTATCCACGCATTTTTTTTTTTTTTTAAATAATGAATTACTGGAAAGAATAACTGATTGCTAAGCAAACAGTAATCGTATTAAAAGGTCAAGGTTTGATTCTTCGCGATAAAAAATGTCCAAAAGGGGGGGAAGAAAAGACATATTTTTTTGTTACACAAAGGACGCTATTAATTCTATAATTGGAATTTAAAAACCACTATGACAGTTTAGTTTTCATTGTGCAAAGTTTTGAACAAAAATTTAGCACTTTATGAAAAAAAAATCATTTTATACCGTTATTGCATATTTATTCTGCAATATGTTTCAAAATGTCCCAATAGGTCTTTAAGTAACAAAAGATCTTTATTCACATTTTATCTGAATCTTTAACTGACTTACAAACATTTTTAATTTTCTCATTCTATTTATACACTTCCTACTGTAGCTCTCTTTTGATTGTCACATGCATTGTTTTTTTCTTCAATAGCTAAAAGAGCAGAAGGCAACCAATATTATGCCTTTGAAGTTTACAATAAACTTCGTACCTGAAAATAACCACTCGCTCTTAGATATGAGCTAAGATGTGTTTCAGTTTAAATTGAAAGGACATACTCTAATAATACATTTTGAAACTTAACCTGTGAGAGATTTTCGCAGATTTTGATAACTTCTCTGGCTATCGCCAAAAAAAGACTTGCAGGTTATTTCGTTGTCCGGTTCAAATGAATGTTGCTGTAAATGTCTCAGCAGACAAAATCAACTACTGCATATGTATGTTTTGTTTTAACTTTATAAAGGTGATTCTCGAAAAAATGTCCCCGCTAACTTTTTTATTTTTTCCAGATAACCAAAGTCTTCAAAAAATGTTATTGGGTAATAATGCATGCTTAAGTATACTATCAAAGCATAACAGTTAATTCCATCTTTAATTAATAGCTAATTAAGTAAAATTTAAAAAACTTAACTTTACGCACTGGATATTTTTTCGAGAATCGTCCAGAAGACGAATGACAAAGTCAAAAATCAGAAAAGCTTTTTTTTTAAACTCCACGTCCTTAAAAGGAGGCGGTCCTGTTCTTAAGTTGAGTAGAGGTAATTTGGACTTGCGTAAAAGAAAATTCGGTTACGCGAATTTATGGCTCTTTATAGTTTTAAAATTTTCGCTGGTAAAACACACACACACACACACACACACACACATATATATATATATATATATATATATATATATATATATATATATATATATATATATATATATATATATATATATATATATATATGTTCTTAATGGGTGCTTGTTACTTGAAATGGAAGGTACCATTATTGAACAAAAAAAAAAAAAAACCTACAATAATTATGTATAGCAAAAGTTCAAAAATGTAATGTAAGACTTATCTGAATAAGAAATAAAATATATAACTGATAAAAGAGCATGGGCGGATTTATGGGGGGAAGAAGGACGACGAGGGGCAATACCCCCCCCCCCCCAGTTTTGGGAGTGCTTAGAAAAAAATAACGATTTTTTAAAATTTATTTTCTTTTTTGAATAGTTCAGAAGTGAAAATTAAAAGAACAGGCAATGTTCTTTTCTGATGGGAGAAAAAAAAAACATTGTACAACAAGTACAAAAGCTTAGGTGCAGAAATTGTGTGTAAAATGATTATTTTGGAATACTTCCTTATCCTTGAAGCTGCTTAGCAAAATGAGCTTCAATTTTATTTCTTATCAAGTGTATTAATTATGAAATGTTTAAATGAGCAGGATGTTAACTCTCTTGTTACTTATTTTCTATATCTATCCACCATTTCTTTTTAAGCATTAACTTACATTACAAAACACATTTAAATTATATAACACTAAAACAATTTAACTTGCCTATTTTTTTTCGAATTTTTGTTTATCTTATCATCCCTTATAAGATTTTAAAATGCAGAATTGTATATCCTTTTCACAAATTTTCCTCCAGGGGTGAAACCCCCGGATCCCTAAAAGTGGGGGTATTCTATATACCATTTGAAAAGGAGCCCTGCGTCACACTCAGAACAGTGAATTCTAGGTCTCGATTAGATAAACTGCAAGAGTATAAAAACTTTAGAAATCCAAAACAATATATTTTAGCGACGCCTCTAAGCTGCACAAACAGAATGCTCAGATGAAATGCCGTTAAAGGTAAAATAATAATAATAATAATAATAAAACGGGAAAATTTTAAATCATCCATCAACGGAGAGACCTAAAAAGTTGAAGAAATTTATCAAACCACATTTCAGCAAAAGTGGCAACGACTCAAGTGTTCAATTTAAAGTTAAGTTCCCCTTATTAAATTGCAAATAACTTTTTCTCTGGTTAATTAAAGCCCTCCGTTCCTTTAGACCGTAGCTGTAAAATCTCCCAACCTAATGGAATATTTTTTCCTCGCTTTTCAATGAAACTAAAATAGAGGTAATACGATATACATTTCGAATAGAAAAATACATTTTTGGGTCCTAAAATGAAAATTATAATAAAAAAGAACTAGTCATCAATTTTATCGAAACGTTCTATATAGTGGCGCAAAAGTAATGTCAAAATTTGAATCGGCTGTCATTTTTTTATAAATGAAAAAAAGAAAAGAGCTCTGTTTCCATTAAAAGTTTATTTGAAAGTGTAAAATTTGTGACATTACTTGGAAAAAATTACATCGCTCAAATAGCTACCTCCCGAGTTGATGCATAACAACTCGCATTGCTCGCAAAACACCTGGTTCCAAATTGGCGACTTCTTCTTCAATGTTTTCAAGACAAGCCACGTGGTTTGTTGTGGTAAGCCATTTACTTGTTCAAACACATGGAACACGACGACAGGGAAAACGAAGATGAAATCCCCGTTGCGCTAAAAGAACAGACTTAAAATTTGTCAAATAAGCATAACAAAAAATCTATGTTTTTGACGTTTGTATCGCTCCATGGCTTGTTGACAACTGATTCAGTATATATCTACATCATAAATATCAAAGCACAGTGATATTTGGCGCCATCTGCAAAAATGGAGGCCAATTCAAATTTTGACATTACTTTTGCGCCACCCTGTATAAACCTTTCCAGCACTAACCAACATAAACTGAAAAAGTCAACTAAATGAGAATGTAGTTCTTTAGTTTACCCAGAAACACTTGTTTAGAGTCTATGTTATATTTATAGATGAACTATATATTCACATTTTTTTTTTGTTCAATTGTTCTACTTTGTCTTCCTTAGATCCTGCTACTGTGAAAAGAATATCCAGCACTTTCGTAGAAGACGCTTCCAGTAAGTATGAAAATTCATTTTAAATTAGATTGCTGATTTCAAATTTTTATGAAAAAATGATAAGAAGTTCCGTATAAAAGTAAAAAAGACAGTTTTCGCGTATACCATCTATTTTCCAGATTCAGATCAATATTCTGTAAATAATCTAAGATTGCGCAGTATTTCGAACAGAATTTGTTAATGTTCAAAACTGCTTACTTCAAATAAAATATGTCACCCTCAGTTTAGGTTTAAAAAACAACTTAACAGCATAACATTTAAATAAAATTAATGTTCTGAAATTTTAAGGGATTTTGTGTTTTAATAAATTTCACTATTTAATGGGATTTCTTCTTCTAATTTTTTTTAATTCAGATATTTTTCACAATTATCAAACGTATTTTGATATTGTCAATTTGAAGAACGGTTTTTTTAGTCAGTACTTCCTCAAAAATAAAAATTTAAATTTGATTTTTTAAAAATCACTACTTTGTAAAAGCAGATCATATTTTAACTTTTTTTGAAGAAAAACTTTTAATCGTTTACCAAAAAAAATCTTTGAAAAAACAAAAGACTCAAAATAAGTATGGTTTTTACCAAAAAACTTATTTTCATCGTCCTTTAGTTGAACAAAAACTAATTGCTCCGATTTTTTTTTCGCCCCTAAAAATGTTGCTAAAAATGAAAATAAATGTATTTCTTATTTCATATAAGTGTGAACTAAAAAAAATGTCATCTCCAAAAATTTACGTACATACAAAGAAATTTTTTTTCGCACTGTATATTATGGAACACTGCACGTTGTGTACTATATGAATATAAAATAACATCACTTACATGAAAAATGAAACCTTTTTGGGATGTGTGCCATTCTATCTCCGTGTAAATGCAATGTCTACCTCATTTATTTTTTTCAACGCACTGATAAATACTAAAATGAAAAAAAAAATAATAATAATTTTTGATTATGAAGTTGCAATTTGATTAACTCATGTTTTCATGTGTGTTTAGATTTAAAAAATGATACAACTACTCTACTAGTCAAAAGTATTGCAAGTTTGACCCGTCATTTTTTAAGGATAAGCCCTAAAAAGTGTTTTTTTTCTTCAACTAAACTGAATTTCAGGGTAAATGTATTGGTGACGTTTAAGAAAACGATTATAGTGAAGTTTGGGCTAATGAAATACCAAACGAAGGGTTGAACAAGCTTGAGGAAACTATGCCTAAAAGAGTGTTTGTTGTGATAAAATTTTGAGGAAGCCTAAAAATAGATTAAATGCTTTTCGAGTAAATTGCACTGAATTTGTATACATTTTCCTACCAACTAGATTACTCAAAAAACTTGAAACTGTTTTTTTTTTTCTATTTTTCCCATATTGATTCCCCACTGGATTCCAACTACTTATAAAGTGAACATTGCTTATGAATGCCTTTTTTCAATTTAGTTTAACTTATTAATATTTTTTAATTTATTTTTCTTCAATAACTTAATAAGGCCATGTTTTTTAACTAATTTAACACATTGCCATTATCAAATAATGGCTGAAGAAAAAATTACTATTCTTTTTCTTGTTCTCATTCTTGATAAAAAGCTACATTTATTGAAGCTGAAATAATTTTGGCCAGTAATGTCATAAAGATAATAGATGTAAGTTAAGTTTAGATTTAAAAACTGATATAGCTACACTAATAGTCAAAAATATTGAAAGTTTGACACACCATTTTTTAAGAATTAACCTCAAAAAATGATTGCCTTTATATGTTTTGTATAGTTTTGAACCACCCAGGGTAGTAAAAACTAACAAAATATATTTATGATTTTTTTTCTAATAGGCGTCGTTCTCCGACAAGTGGATTGCCTCTGGATTATCTTTGCTATGATGGTGTACATACTGTTGGATTAACAAGATATCTTTTGATGTTGAGGAAAACTCATGTATCATCCATTGCAATTGTGATACAAAATTAGTGTTTATAACACAATGACCTTTTGTGTTTATGAATGCAAAAAGTTTTGTGACGTTCCAGCTATTTGAGAATTTCGTATGACTGCACTAAGATGTCAAGAACAAATTTTGATAATGTGTTGGAAAATGCAGCCAACATAGAGAGTGTACTATCGACATTTCCACCAATCGTGTCAGAGTTCGGCTTTACGATGTAGAGCAAAAATTTTGAAGGTTAATTTTACATTAAGGCTTCGATTACGAAGATTGAGTGATCGTTCTGGACAACCTTCTGTCGTAATATATGTCTCATCAGATACGTCATGTGATCCTAGTTCTAGCGACTCTATTGGTTAAATTTGTTGTTTGCTTTATTCTGTATAATATTTTCTATACATATACGAAGAAATTGGTACATGTTTGTGTTTTAGGAACTGCGAGAAGATGTTACAATTATTCATTCCTAACTCTAAAAATGTCCTTGAAAAAGGAAGTGTCGGAGAAATTCTATTGTTCTCAGCCTGTTACCAATCAGATTACACTGAGTACCGAACAGAAGATTCAGTGATGATGACCGAATGTCTCCTGGATTTAAGGCAACATTGCAAGTTGTGTTTTATGCCCACGACCACCTCATCCAGAGGACATTTCTGGATGCTTTTGATTAATAAATTTAAAGCTTTCTGAATAACATCATTTTCTGAAAAAAAGAATAAAGCAGATCTGAGATAATATGGTAATAAAAATATTGATTTTTATGTTCGAACCTAAAAATCACAGTGAGTTCCCGTCCTGTAAACAACAGTCATGTGATGCGACTCGTAAATTACTTCACCACCTCTGCAGCTCAGCACTCTTCAAGTGTGTAGAACTTGATTTATTTTTATTTATTTATTTATTATTTTTTTATGGCAGATCTTACCATGTTCAATCAACGACCCGGAAAAATGACTTGAAGTTTTACGGGCATAATCTTTAAAAAATCAAACAATTGCTTCGAGAAAATAATTTAAGTCAATAATTTACATTTTGGTGCATGAGTTGCTGAAAATAAAACAAAGATTAAATGTCTATGTAGTTTAAAAAATGCATTGTTTTTCGGATTGCTATAATATGCTAAACGTGAAATACTAATCAGTGAAATATTAAATCCTTTCACTCGATGAAAAGACTGCAAAGTAACACAATCTTCCAGTTGATCAGATCGTATAATATTTTGTTTTTATTAATGATATGTGGCTTACAAACAAAAGAAACTGTATGGAGGAGGTTCTGTTCATCATAGATTACATACATGAAATCTATGCTTACTAATCTATACCAAATATAGTATACTACATAAAGACGCTTAAGTTAAAATTTCATTTTTATGTTTAGCAGGAAAATATCAGGAATATGTGCAGAAAACTTTACTCGTCAACAGAAGACAAGATAAATGCTATCGAAAAAATGTCGATGCGTTATTCGTACCCTAAATTGAAAATATTTACAACGATTTTTTTCATTTTAATTTTACTTCATGGTTAATTGAAGGTCAATCGTCCACTTTTAATCAAACTAAATTACGGTTCTAAATACGTATGTTTATTTGTTAAAAGCATTAAACTCTCCATCAAAATTATTTCTAACTTATCTGTCTTTTACTTTTTATGCTTTTGCGAGTTTTCAAAAGACTATTCGGGAAGGTACGCATGTTTATGTTTCAAAGGCAATAAACTCTCCACTAAAATTTTTTTAACGTATCTGTCTTTTATTTTTTATGCATTTCCGAGTTTTAAAAAGACTATTCGGGACGATACGCATGTTTATGCATTAAATGCATTAAACTCTCCACCAAATTTATTTCTAACGTATCTGTATTTTATTTTTATGCTTTTGCGAGTTTTCATAAGACTATTCGGGAAGGTACGCTTGTTTATGCGTTAAAGGCATTAAACTCTCCGCCAAAATTATTTCTAACTTATGTCTTTTATTTTTTTTATGCTTTTGTGAGTTTTCAAAAGACTATTCGGGAAGGTACGCATGTTTATGCGTTAAAGGCATTAAACTCTCCACCAAAATTATTTCTAACGCATCTGTCGTTTTTTTTATGCTTTTGCGCGTTTTCAAAAGACTATTCGGGAATGCATGATCTTTTAATTTTTCAGGTATACCTTTGAAAGGTTTAAACAATTTTGCAGTTTGGTCGCAAAAGATAAAGATTTACGTTCAGCTGTTTCTTGCCGATGCAAAAGTACAACTTACTTGAGTAATTTTCTGTATCTGTTACAAGTACATCACTTGGCCTGGCGTTTTTCCTTTAACAAGAACAAAACAAAAATATCTTTTACTTTGTCGTGAATGAGCTTGCTGCTCTTTTTTAGCTTTTACATCTTAATAGAAATCTTAATGCTTAATAATATCTCACTATATTTATTAAACAGATTGTTTGATGTTAAGATGGAGCTTTTAAAGCTGTTTTATTTAGTTAGTGGGATTTTTTTGTCCAACTTTTTGCGCGCTTTAATAAATTGTTGTGTTGTTCGGCGGACTACTTTATATTAGAATGGTTTAATTAATTTTTTTAATGGGTGATTATTTTTTTTTTGCCTTTTAATTGATCCTCTAGTCATATTTATTTGTTGATTTCATTGAAAGTTAATTGAAAAGACAAAATAACGCATGACATCGCCAAACAATCAGTTTCTATGTAATTTTGGCTGTACATGGTTGCAATAAATGAAATGAAAGATAAGCCTATATTGTAGCAAGTGAAGTACCGAGTAATGGAGAAACATCCTTACTTGATCGTGAATAGAGATCATGTAGTAAGAACGAACAAACACCATTATTTTTCCTAGTTTATAGTCAAGACACAATTTCCATGATTTTTATTTTGCGGTGCTGCCATCTAGTGGTCTGATGAAAGGTATTTATTTTTAAAAAGTTCTAAAAGGTGTTTCAAAACATGTGTAATCTATTAATCCAAAGAAAATAACAAGAATGCTTTTTACGATGGGATTTACTGTTTGCAGATTGAAGAGTTCTTTAAAATTTTAATGAAACTAAACAATCTACATCAGGTGAACGGAGACGTCAATCTTTATAAGTTTCAATTTCTTTATAGTTAATTATAATAAAAAGGGATCGACAGCAATGTAATGCATAGTTGTTTTGCTTCATTTGTTTCTGGTAAATTTCAAAAACGGTTAGAAACAATTCGAAAATGAAGATTTTTGTTTAAATGTATACATTCTCATGCTGTAAATCGGTTTTTTCCACATACCAAAAAGCATTTCGGAAAACGACATTCAGTGACATATTTTTGCTACAATTTGAAATGTGTGAATGCTAAAATTTTATTAATTAACATTGTTTTGATACGAAGAAAGAACTGACTCCCTTTTCACTAATTATAATTAGGGTCATTCTTTTACTTTTAATATTGAGGAACTTTTCCCATTGTACTTATTTCATTTGTTAATTACGATTCATCGAAAAAGTAAAATTGTAATCTGTGATTAAGATTCAGGGATTTCGCTAAAGATGGCTGAGTGCTAAATTTAATCTAATTGAATAAATAAAAAAAAAAGGGCAGAGGAAGGGATATACAGCAAATTTATACGTAATAACTTTTCCATTTCAATGACCGTTTTTTTTTTTTTTTTTCTTTTGCAAGCAAAATAATGCTTGCACTTGTGCGGATAATTTGAAGATCAGCACAAATGCAAATGTTCACAACAAAAATATTATTCTGTAAGTTGAAATTATAGCCTTGAAAAAGGTCCTAGACTTAAAAAAAAATACACAAAATAATTTATATCTACGGGTTGGTTAACTACCTCTGAATCCAACTTGAAGTTGTTGTAATGTAGAGGAACAATGACCATGTAGAATCCTTCAGGATCGGAAATCGCTCCTTCGTGCGTTACAGATTCCTTGGGGATTTGAAAACTCTAAGATTTTCCCTTTGGGTACTGAACGCATATTCAAATTTAATGTAACGCGTTATAGGTATTTCTATTAAACATTCAGAATGTATTTTGAAAACATTATTCAATGTAATGAAACAAGCGCATGCCTTGGTGTTTCAAAAAGAAAAGAAATGAAAGGGAGGGAGTAAAGACTAGCTTGCTTGGTTCAAAGACCCCAAGTCACGTGACAGATTTTAAATCAAAACATTGGAAAAAATATTGTTTTTTTTTCTCTCTCTCTCTAATTCCACGCAAAACGTGTCAACCATTCGTCGTTGTTGAGTCACATGGCTTGGAGTCTAAGCCTCAGCTTTTGCTAACCCAATGATTGGATTTGCTCCTTCCATTTACTAATCCCTGCTCTAAAGTGTTTCTGCCAAGTGTCGGATAAACGAGAATTTTTATTTCGAAAAACATAGTTTCTAATTAGTCACAGACAGGCGCATGCAACAAATTTTGCAATTTGCAAACGACGTTTATAGCTTTTTAAAAATAATTTTTCCAAAGCATTTTGTACCCAAAGAAACAACTTTAAGTTTTGAGCTCCTGTAAAACTCCCTTTACCTCACTGAGGTCCCTGAAATGCTATGTGGTTAAGATTCGTCATTGATTCCCCTACATCTCCTGCAAGTTTGTACCACCTGTTGTGTTCCCGTGTAAATAAAAACGAATGATGATGGTCAGGTCACAAATTGAAAATTTGATTACATAGAAAATTGAAATTATTTCTTTTATTTCATTGAAAAACGAAATATACTCGAAATCAACAGCAGTCGATATTGCACAAATAAATGTGGTGCAGAGTTGCCACTGATTCCTAAATAAATGCATCAGAGGTGAATTAGGGCCTGAGCACAGTTCCGGTACTGCTTTTCAAGGGAAAAAAATCCCTTTCACAAAAAAATGATCTCAATTCAGGACTGGACTATCTCTCATGGGCATGCCGAATACTAAAAAAAATCCCAATTTTCCCCTGTATGCGAGGAAATTTAATTATTTCTAACGCAAATATTAAGATATGCTTTACGATTAATAGCTCTCGTGAGTATAAACCGTTTGATATTCGTGCGTCTCAACATGGTTTTTTTTTTTTTTCAAAGTTGTACTTGAATTTCGTTTTTAAAACATTTAAAAAGTCCCTGAATCTTTGTCTAGTCAATTGAAGCTGTTAATCCTTGCTTGCATTTTTCATAGCTCTTTACTTCTAAGCATGCAAACAAAATGAGTGTTTTAATTTAAAATTGTAACCCCTTTTCTTCTCTTTTTTCTGAAAAAAAATGGAAACTTTTTCTAGGAATTTTAACAGAAAATTTAATTTTTTTCTGCTTTCGATGCTCATATTGCCACATTTTATATAAAATTTGTTGTATGGTTTTATCCTTAAACTATGTATTAAATATTTAAAAAATACTTCGGTGTCTGTTATTTTTTATTGTTTGTCTTGGTACATCCATTTAACAATGAAATGCAACCTTATTAAAAAACTAATCAAACTATTCATTATATTTTTAATTAAGACAAACTGATTTCGAAAAATGATTCGAAATTTTCTTCAGAATTCATCTATATATATTTGATTATAAGAAGAACAAAAAAAAAAAAAAACTTATAATGGTACTAACACACTCAAAACATATTTAAAGCAGCAGCACAATGTTTTTATCCAAAGAGAATCTATATTTTTCTATACGCAAAAACACATTTATAATATCATCATACAAAATTATATCTTCTCTTTAGCCTACTTTCCTAGTAAAGGTCAGAAAAAGACATAAAAGCATAAAATGCTTACCGCATCCTATAAATATCGAGAAAAACCAAAAAAAAAAAAAGAAGTCCAAAATAAATAAAATCAAAAAATTAAAAATTGGAATGTAGGGTATTGAAATGGGGAAAATGTATGTCAATTTGTCTGTCCCTCTCCCCCTTTAATAACTTTTGAATGAAAAGTCCGACTCGAACGAACTTTTTTTTGTTCGAAAAATCTCGAGGAGGACACCTCATTTCCATATTTCACTTTTTGATTTAAGCAATGGTTCGTTCAATTTTTGAACAGTTCAAAGAAACTTAACATTAGCTGCTACGGGGAATTTCAAAACAAATATAAATCCCAATCTTAAAGGCTAATATGCTTCAATCAAACTTGGTTAGAAAAAGCTCCTGATGAAGGACATGTATAGAAAATATCTTTTTGATTTGAACAATTTTTCTCTCAATTTTGAGCACTTCAATTTCTTTAACATTAGCGCCTACGGAAAAACTAAAAGTAAATATAGATCCCGCACTAAAAGGCTTATTTGTTTCAAACAAACTTTGTTGGAAATGGCTTTTAATGTCCAAATCTTGACTCCTAATCCTACTAGAATTTTAGGGCCGTCGAAACTGATTCCGACTGCTTTACCCGAAAATTAGTCGGATTTCGACTCCCCAACTCCGACTCTAGTTCCGCAACTTCAGCAAAATTTAGACACAGAGGGAAACTGACTGACTCCGATTCTTGGAATTTATCCGTCTGCGACTCCGACTTCTTTATCTCAAAACTAGCTGTACCCTACGCGCGTTGCTACGCCAACAAAAAAATACATCATTATACTGATTTTCATGACAATCGGTTGAACGGGGCAGAAGTTGCTACTCTGCAGTGCCACCTGGTCGCGAGTGGCTTCAATGAGCATATTATGCACCTTCTCCGTGGAAAAATACATATATATAGCAATTTTCATAATAATCGGTCCAGGTATCAAGTGAAGCCGTGACTATACTCAAATTTTGTACTCACGCAGTTTGCAAGATCAATCAATCGCTAAAAATATCAAATAGAAAAAGTTTTAAATCCCCCCGTTGCATGAAAAGCCATAAAACAATAAAGAAAGAATTTATTTGTTCAAAATCAAGAAAAATGGCAACAGCTAACTTCTTATCAATGAGATCTTTCACGCGAATTAATTTCTGCAGCCGTTAATTTTATTCGTATTTATCCAATGGATTGTGATTTAAATTGGAATAAAAAAGGAACTATCGATCGGATTTTTTTCGAACTGTTCTATAAACATTCCCAGTACCAAAAATAACAAACGGTGAAAGTTTCAGCCAAATCTGCCGGGTAGTTTTTGAATTCATGGATGACATACAGACAAACATTCATTTATATATATATAGATGACCCCGACACCGTAAACATTAGCAAAATTGCAGATTTTGAGAGAAAGTGACCGATCCGACTCTGATCATTGCAAAGATCTTATTGTTGTACTGAACTCTTTCGGTTTCATTATGAGCCTCAAGTGTGTATGTAATTCAAGAGACATGTAATGCGATATTGGTTCAAATCAGAAAACGAATGCAAGTAAAAATATATAGAGAGCTGAATTAAAACATAAATTAAACTCTAAAACATCAAACTCTAAGTTAAACCTTTGTTTTAGTAATGGACTAGTGTACCTATTAATGGGAACATGAGCAATGTACGTAGGCTGTTCAATAAGTAATAAGACTAATTTTACTGCCGCGAAACCACTCATCGGAATATTAATTCCTGTTGCATGAAAAATGTCTGTTGTCTGTATTAACAAAAGCTACCGGTAGTTGTTGCATCCAGACTCGTGTTCCTGAGCATCACGTGATTGATTTGAATCCTGTTGACGGGCGCCTACGAGAAATAGGACTAATTTTACTGCCGCGAAACCACTCATTGGAATATTAATTTCTGTGGCATGAAAGATATTTGTGGTCTGTATTAACAAAACCTACCGATAGTTGGCGCGTACATACTCGAGTTTCTGAGTATCACGTGATTGAATTGAAGCCTGTTGGTGGGCGCCTACAAGTTGTCAAAATGGAAGCGTCCTTGGAAACAAAGTTATGCGATTGAAGTTTGTTTTCGTCTGCAAAAATCAGCATCAGACATCTTTGATATGATACGTGAAGTTTTCAACGAAGAAGCAATACTTCGAGTCAGTACTTTTTGCTGTCAAAAAGCTTTTAAGAAAGGCAATCAGAATATAGAAGATATTGAACGTGAGGGACAACCTTCACCGTCCATTACAGAAACAATGATTAACACTGCTGCTATCATTATCAAGAGGAATCTCAGAATTATTTTACATTAGTGAGTTCTGGCTGTTTCCTTATCTCAAAAAACTTTTTACGAGGCAAACATTTTGAAAGCAAAAAAGCATGTCTAAACTCTATGGTGGCGGTTTTGAAATAGTTCTTACAAACTTAACGTTCTCAAGTTTTTAAGAAGTGGATAGAACGTTGGAATAAATGCATTTAGTTCAGCAGAAGTTATTCTTAAAAAAAAACCCATGTAAATCATGACGATTAAAGTTCTTCTACATTTTAAATAAATTTAGTCTTACCACTTAATGAACAGCTATCGTAAAAATCTGAAAACGGTCAATTGAAATACAATAACAAACTAACTTTTTGTTACATAAATTACAAATTTGAATCACTTACAGGCTATGAAACACAAAGAAAAAATAATACACACACATCATATATATATATATATATATATATATATATATATATATATATATTATTTAAATAACAAATAAGTATCTAGAAGTAAGACTACACCCTTAAACAATCTTTTGGAACTGGTAAGAAAATTCCTGTGTCTGAATAGCATTATTAAAGACAAACATTTATCTAGGTCAAACAACAGCAGGTAATTACAGTGCTTTTTTTCTGTATGGTTGAATGAAATGGTTTCAAGAATACCTCAGTTGATTCAAAATCTTGTATCAAAAGCGCCTTTCATATTTTTGACTAACATTGAATGAGGGGAAAGAAAGGCGAAACTGTTATGCCGTCAGAACTGCATCAGTTAATTTTTAGAGTATTTTTAACTTTGTATGTGGTTAATTTGCTTCATTCGGATCAAAATGGTCCCTTTATGCAAGTTTAAATTCACTATTACTTACTTATTACAACACGGTTAAGTTTTTTTTTATTATTTTTTTTCACTGTTCGATAATTTTGAATCACCAAAATCGAGCTCCCCAAATGTGTTAAAAAAAAAAAAAATATTTTCTCCATGTTTCCAGATCGCAGTTAAATCTGTCTGTCTCCAACCCCTGAGCGAGTCATCATTTGAACGACTGCTTTTGTCATTTACTCACATCTCTGTAACTGACTGTTTCGCGATAAAGCAAACTAATGACCAACGCGTGGTAGCACATTTCCGCAACATATCTGTTAGATGCTATCAAAATGTGCGCGCAGAACAAACCTGCATCATCATTATTTGTGCGCGATAATTACTATAATATAATTGATATTCATAGCGTTATTGTAGTGGATTGAGCGCAGACTGCACGTAAATCTAACGTAGACACAAATCTATGATAATAATGGGTTTATTATGTAACTGCTTAACTAACCATGAAAAGTTAGATAACTTTTGTCTAAGATGATGAAATTGTTTTAAGCTTTTAGCATACCTTAGCAAGCGTTAAAAAATATTTTTAATTTATACCTTCTTTGTAGCTTCTGAAAGGTTATGCCTTCCCCTTTGTGAAGGTACTTCTGTCTTAGCAGTGATAAAAACCTGCGAGCTTTTATATGACTTATAGCATTATGTTTCAAGCATGGAGGTAAGCAACATGGCACCGAAGCAATCATTCTGCGTAAAGCATCAGTGGAGATCGTATACTAAATGGTAACGTTGTTGATTTGCAGCCATAAGAATGAAAACACTTCTGACTGGTTTAGCAGCAGTAGGGTATTCATATACAACGATTTTGATCAATTGTGTCATAAAACTGGTAGAAGAAAATGTGTGGGTTCTTTTTTCAAAAAAAAAAAAAAAAAAAAAAAGAAGAGAATTTTAGTGAAGGATTAATTGTAGAGCTAAAAGATACGCATTTTTGAGTAAAATAAATATGATAAATTCTTTAATGGTGAACTTACAGTCATTGCTTTAGAAATCTTTAATCTTTTTCGAAACTTGGTGACTATCAAAGGTGGATTTAAAAAAAATGTACCCTAGTACCTTCATAAGATGTTTATGGCTATACGAACTTCCAATGTTCCTTATATGGCAGTCAATGAGTTGTAAAGGATTGAATCAATTTTTAACATGATCCATTTTTCTTTTTTTTTTTTTTTGATACTACAGATAATAGGTAGCTTTGATGTATCTACTTGGTTTGGTAAATCTGGCACATGCAAACATGGTTTAAACTCAAATTAAAATGCGGTGTTATCAATACTATAAATAAGTTTACAACACCAGGACTGGTAAAAATCAAAATAAACCTATAAAAAATGTCCTTGGTGCGCGACAAATTTTCAATAGACTACATTTGGGGCAAGTTTACTTAATAGTATTGTGCTACGAGGAGCATAATCACACCATGCGTAGTTAAGAGCGTGGTACTTTGTTACAAGTAAAAGTTTGAACAGGCGGCGGGGGGGGGGGGGGGGGGTGGAGGACTTTATACCTTACCCAAGCTGCCTAAGGTTGCTGTCACCCTGCGCAGATAGTGTCAGATACGTCGTGTGTCAATGAGCTTGAGTGAGAGTGTTTTATTGTTATTAGGTGCTGAAAATAAATGTATTAATTTGTTTTGTTACTCTAATACCTATCAGATGAAGGTATGCGAGCATGGGCGCCCATATACAAAGTTGCAAGTGGGGGGGGGGGGGTAGGGGGCTCAAATATTTTCCCCGTGGTTTAGCTGGATATTTTACCCGTGGAAACTGATTTCAGGACAAATTAGAGTCAGTAAAATTTGACACTTTTAATAACTTATTCCTTAACGGCTGGAGAAGAAATGTTTTTACATTTTTGCAAAGAAAAAAGTACTAAAAGCAAGAAAGTTCTAATTTCAAAGGGGGGGATCCCCCCTTGCCCCCCTATATGGGCGCCTTTGTATGCGAGTATTTTCTTTTAAAATCTTAACTCTCAGTTAAGTAGGTATGTAGGGGAACATGGTATGTTTTACTAAGATCACTTCAAGCAAAAATCCGGAAAAATTCTCAAATAAGGTCAGTACCAGTTGTACCTTTTGGACAAACATTTAGAGCAATAAGCCATTTTATGTTTCTGTGGTGGTAACTTCTTTGTTTTAGCAGGTGTTGAAAAAAAACAGCACTGTCTTCTTCACGTTAAAACATTTTTAAAACTAATTTCAAATCTAAACCTAAGTATTAAGAACCATTGTATGAACATTCAAGTAAATTTATGACAATGTTTAAACTTTTTTATTACATTAAGAATTATTTATTTCAGCGAGTTAGCTCTAAAGTAGACGATGGGGCACAAGTGAACAGTTCCCATAGCCTGTCTCCGTAATATTATTATTAGGGTAGGATATTATATGCGTTAAAAAATGTGTTATTTATTTTCCTGTAATCCAGTTTGTAAATTTATAGTTATTTGTTATTAATATTATTAAAAATTCATTTATTTATGTTTATTACTTTTATTTTTTGGTTCTAAAGAGTTTTGTTACATAATACTAACAGAAATAAAAAGAAGATACGGAAATGAAAGATAAGTTATCAAACAATCTATGAAGCTTAAAATCATAATATATATATCTATATATAGAATACCCCCCCCCCCCTCCCCCCGCCTAACAAAACTGACTTTATTATGTAGACATATAAGTTTTTTTCCAAACTTTTCAGTGCTCAGAACAAGCTACGAGACTTTGACAATGAACAGTTTCATATTTTGAAAAAAATATTTTCTTTGCGGAACAATTACTGTACAATTGAAGATCACGAAGTATAGGTTACAAACCCTTCAACGTATTTGTGACTTAGGTATATGCTTCATACTCAAGAATTTTCCATTAAAAATATGAGGCTTCTCCTGCATTTGTTATTCATATTCAAATATGCCCTAGGCCTGTTCACATGTGCCCCACTATTGGGGTACACGTGAACAACTGAAAACGTTTTTTGAAAATAACGTAAAGTAAAAAATATATATATATTAAAAAAAAAGCCCCAAAAAATCAATTTCACTAAGAAAAGTTCATTCAATCATAGGGGTACTTTTGCGTTAAGAAATTTAGAATATTTTTTGAAAAATGAAGAAATGAAAAAAATTGTTCACATGTGCCCCCTTTTCCCCTATATATAATATTTATATATTTTTGTATAAAGTTTGAGCAATTTTAAAATGCTAAAACCTTTATGAAAGCAAAACAAATACACACGAGGCACTTTGCCACAAAAAGTTTGGGACTCTTTGTTATAACTTTGGATAAAATGTACGGTGTACGAAGAGTATGCTCATGAGAAACCGCCTTCCACGTTTGTGAAAGTTGTGACGCAGATAAGGATTATTAAAATTTCAAGTGGCTTAGCCTGTAACAATGGACTACTGAGTTGCTGGGCTAAAATTCAATTGATTGTATGATTGCAGAACAGTAAATACTGTTGATCATATAGTACTGTTGATCATATAATTTAATTACAATTGTAAAATTTCATGTAAATAATGTAGTGAAGAAAATTTAAAAAGTTGTTAACGATTAATCAAATTATTCCTTTTAAATTACATGTGACAAAGTACCCTGTCATGGGACGCTTTGTTACACTTGAAGTACTTGGGGAAAAACAAAGTAATCCATTTTTAGACATTTACTAGAAAGCTGATTACTTTGCATAACATGTACAAAAGTATGACAATTTTTTTTTGGTTCAAATACTAAGCAAAACCTGGTTAAAAAAAACACTAGTGAAAATTGCGACAAAGTACCCCACTCTCCCCTATGCTGCCCGGTAAGGTTTGCCTTAGCTATATATAGGTATATGTAACTAGTGTTCGGTGGCCAGCTTTCAAAGGCGGCGAGATAGCGAAGGCGTTTTGAATGTTAAATTTCTAAAAAAGGAATATCAATTTCACCAAATGTCTTTTACTTTTTGAGAACTGTATCATATGCTGTGATTAGTTTCGGAGCCTTTAGGCGGCACACTGGAAAATCTGCCTCTGTCTACATATGTTTGAAAATTTTATCATAGTAAATACAGAAAAATAAAAAGAGAGAGCAATTAAAAAAAAAAAAAAAAAAAAACAATTTTTAAACTGAAAATTTTATTTTGAAAAATGTATCAATACAATGTTTAAGAAAAAGTTTTTCATCAAAGTGCGATTATTCATCCTAGTTTAATTTAATGAACTGTTCATTAGAGACATCTCATCAAATTTCAACACCAACATTATTTTATTCACTTCATATTTTTAATAAATAAACTTGGATTGTTTCGTGATTTTTTTTTCTTTTTTACATATTATCAAATTTAAAATCCAACTTTTTAGTAGGTTCCTTATAAACAAATTAAGAAAGCATGTCGTGAGGGAAAAACAACATACTAAAATGTGGCGCCATCTATGGCTCAAATATGTAGAATGTTAATAATTTTGAAGCAGCTTCAAATAATTATTATTGAAACCATTTTGCCCTTTCTCGTAAAATGCTTAACCGTCGATTTGAGATAATCTTGGTTAAGTACAGGCAAATTTAAAGGCCATCAGTTTTTCTTAGTAGCTCGCATCATTAAGTTTTCCAACATATACGTGATATTTTTAACCGAAATGTTCAGACAGCTAATTTAGTTATTATTTCAGAAACATTTTCTAGAGCTATGTATTTTAACAAGTCATACTGCTTAAGGAATAAATGTATAGTAAAAAAAGCTTCTTCGAAAAGCCTACAAAAGGCATAAGGAAAACAAGGATGATAAACTACAATTTACATCATAACTCGCAGTGTATTTAATTCCAATTAAAGTTTCTTACAGAAAATATGATTATGTTACACGAAAAAAAAAAAAAAAAAAAGCCGATAGAAACGATACAAGCAAGAAATTTTGAAAGTGCTGAATACACTGTTTTGTTTAATTGAATTATTTGTATTTAATTTTTTTCTCTCTTTCTCTTAAAAAAACAATAATAATAATAATTTGAACTGTGACATCTTGAATTCAAATCATGTTTTTCGCATTCACGAGTGTGTGTGGGGGTATGTTTGTGTGTGGCGGTATGTGTATAAGTGTGTAGGCATTTGTGTGTGGGGGGGGTAGTTGTGTGTATGTGTAGGTTTGTGTATATGTTTGTGTGTATGTATTTGTGCGTGTGTTTGTGTGTATGCGTTTGTGTGTGTATGTGTATGTGTGTGTAGGTGTATGTGTAAAGATAGACAAGTAAGTGACGCAACCTGGAGACGGTTTTCGCTAGAGGAGCAGCATCGTGAAGCGGCCGGCCGACGAGTGGTGCTGCAGAGGGAGGCAGGGGAAAATAAAATCATAGGAATTCAAAACTGTCAAGTGAGAACAATAAGCAATCGTGATTGCTCAAAAAAAAAAAAAGCGTTAAAGATTATTCTGGAAAAAAAAAACATTTATGCTGTGTAAAAAGATTTCTTAATAATTTTTCTTAATTGACAATAGGGGGAAATAATTCTATTTACAAGAAATTTATCTTTTTTTTCCTCTGTGAGAAATAGGATTTTTGCTCTCTTTAAATCATACTGACACACTATCTGCCAGTGGTTGGAAAAACTACTTTCTTTGTAGCGAACTATAACTACAACTACTTCATTACAAATGTAGTTAACTACAACTACAACTACTTTTTTCAAAATGTAGCAACTACGAACTACTTTTGAAAAGTAGTCGCTACTTCGCTACTTCTTAAAAAATAAATAAATGAAAAGCATACACATACACACCGTTTGAGGATTGAACGAACAAATTCAAAAAGTGCTTTAGATTAATAAATGGGCTCATTTGAACAAGGTATATTACTTATTCTTTCAATGGATGAATGGATAAACTGAACCAATTTGTCATTAAAACCATTTTTTTACGATTTTTACGAATATTCACTGCAAGAAAGGATTTAAAAAAGTTGAACGACTCCAACCTTCAAGTTTTTTTATCCTTTCCTGACAGTGAATATTTCATTCAAGAAGTGCAACTCGGCTACTTGAAAATATAAATAGATGCATTCATAACTTGATTAAAATTTTACATAGACATACATATATGTTCATAAAATTGATTTGATGGTGAAAAACATCTTTTAAACAAATGAGAAACTTTAATTTTTATCATAGGAGTAAATTTTATAGGAGCTTATATTTTGTAGGAATTAGTTAATTGATTTTGAACTTCAAGCTACTGGTTCGGACCTGGACATCATCTCTTTTCTTACGCTTCTGATAAAATAAAATAAAAGCATTTTTCATTTCACTGAATGACTTAAAAAACTTACAATATTTAATAATTGGCTTTTGTTTTGTTGATATATCAACATTACATCAGTAAAAAAGAAAAAAATAAAGAAATAGGAAAAATATCCCAAATGGTACTAGTATTTTAATTAAATATTAAAAAAATATCCGAAACATGAAACATAGCTAAGAATGTTTACTTTACTTCAATGTGCAATTTTAAACTGCAGTGAACTCGCGCTACAATGTGATTCGACTCACGCGAAATGGCTAAATGGTGAACTTTTCTCGAGTAACGAACTTTAGGACTAACGCGAATTCCCAGTCCCGCAACACGAAAATATTCGGGAGAGAATCGCAAGTCT
This sequence comes from Uloborus diversus, assembly GCF_026930045.1. Lineage (NCBI taxonomy): Eukaryota > Metazoa > Arthropoda > Arachnida > Araneae > Uloboridae > Uloborus > Uloborus diversus. Next base: position 205,516,658 of record NC_072731.1, read on the forward strand.
TAAGTATCCCCTTCTTTATTGGGCACTAAATATTAGTTTCGTGAATAGACTTTTCCTTCAGCATCACTGAAAGCAAAAGTACTCCGCACTGTACTTGTAGAAACATCGCTTTGTTAATTTACAAATCGCTACTCCACAACTCTCTCATTTTAAATATGAAGTTGATGCAACATAATTTCACATAAGTGGGCCGTTTATATAAAGTTTTAAAATGGAAGGAAAAATAGAAAGTTTCTGTCAACTAAATTTTTTTAAAGATTTCCGATATGCTTGAACAACTAAAAAGTGCGTCGAATTTATTACTGTATCTACTGTACAGTACCATTGTAGTACTGCATTTTATTATTGCTACATACTATATGTACGTACCGTACTGTTTCACTTTATGTCATTCTCTCCCATTGATTTTGTGCATCCTAACCGCATTTAACAGTTTTTTTTTTTTTTTAATACAGAAAATTTTCAGTTCTCTAACTTTAAGCTCGGTAATAGGAATTTAAGAAATCGGTTAAAGCAGTTTGAAGGATGTTTTCAAATGTCTAAAATGATATTATGTTCATAAAAAATCGTATACCCCTTTCCACAACGCGAAATTTTAACCTACGCGAGAAGTCTTGGAACGCATGCCTTGCGAAAGTTGAGATTCGGCTGCATATGTCGATGACATTGATATCGAAAGCTTAACTGGCAAAGTTTGCATGAAACGGAAAAAATTCCATCATCATACGTTTCAATAACACTAATATTTGTTGTTAGCCGACCAAAGCAGTTCAATATCATCCTCTTCCATAACATTTACAGTAGCTTCCATATTAGCCGGACATTGACGTATAAAATGTTCATCCACGGGACATTCTCTGCTGACAGAAAACAATAACGTGGTACGTGGTAATACTTGTCAGTAATCACTTATTCTTTTCTTTCTAAGTCATGCTCCACCCAAAGCGAATATTGCGGAAATGTGAAAATTTCAGTGCCAAACAAACTAATGGCGTCAAACAGATAGAAATTATGGCGTCAAAATACGTTTGATGTCAACTCATATTTTTCAGTCTTTCGAATCTGGTGATGCAAGTTGTACTCGCATAAGACTTACTTGCACTAGTCAGATTGTTCGAAACCTCGTTTTTTTATTTAGTTATTTATTTATTTTTTTGAAACTTTATTCAAAAGTAGTTTTTTGAAATCGCTACAAACTACTTTTTTTTGTAGCTAACTACTCGCTACTCCACTTATTTTCAAAAGTAGTGCGCTACACTACAAACTACTAAAAAATGTAGCTACTACAGTAGCGTCGCTACTTGTAGCGCGCTACTTTCGACCACTGCTATCTGCAGTATGATTTTTTTTTCTGTTACAATGTTTTTCAATTCAAGAAACAAATAAATGTTTTTCCATTTTCAAAAAAAAAAAAAAAAAAAAGCTAGGGTTCTTAGAAAAACGGAATCTTTAGGACCGTTATTTTCAACTTTTCCAAATGGGATGGAGGGGAAGGGTTTGAGTGCCCACGTGCCCACAAACTGGGGAGGGGGAGTGGTCATGAAGCAGACTGTGCATTTAAATGTTTAGGTGATCAGGTGGGCTATTTGCCCTCTCAAAATCAGGGGGTCTATTTGCCCGCTCCTAACCTCCTCAATGACGGGCATGGTTGTTTTTGAATAAAATAGAAATAATATTATAATGTGTTCTTTCAACGCTAGATGACAGCACTATAGTCTTTTCTAAACAGGGAGATAAACTAGCTGTATATGGGAAAAAAATTTTTAGAAGGAAAATTATAAAAATATCACAATTATGTTGGGAGAAAAATACGTTTTCAGGTAAAAATTTAAAAAATTTTGGCATTTGAATCAATGTCTGCACTTTTAATGTTTTTTTTTTTTTAAATATTATTATGACAGACAGCAAATGTACGTTTCTAATTCAATCCAATAACAGTTTTAAAACGAGCTGATGTATGCGTCACATGACTTCCTTTTACACCAATATAATGTTATTTCCTCATTATTGGCAATTTTAATGTGATTCACTAGTTAATTCTCTAAAATTGAAACCAGATCTAAAATAAATTGAAACAATCAGTTTAATAAAATAATAGTTTAAAAAACTAAAAAAACACGCTTTCGTAGCAAAATGAACTAAAAAGTGAAAATTATTTTTGGTTGACAGTAGTTGACCAATCACTTAATTATAATGTAATACAAAAAAGCGTGGGGTGCTGTCTATTTACATTTTTGCTTGGACAACAAATGGAAGAAACTCAAGACATCTGATAAGAAGCCCCCCACGCTTTTTTGTATTACATTAAAATTAAGCGATTGGTCAACTACTATCATCCAAAGATTATTTTTCACTTTTTAGTTCATTTTGCTACGAAAGCGTGTTTTTTTAGTTTCTTCAACTATTATTTTATTTTTCTGTTTTTTAGTCTTATGTTGTAGAATTATCAGGCGATGAAATTATTTATGAAACGAGTGCGAGGTAATATCTTAAACTTAAGACAAGGGCACTCCAATGGGAAGCTACTGTGAATCATCGTTGTATGTTTGCGGAAATCATATTTATATTACTTTGAAAATTTGAGATGCATTTGAATAAAAGTTTTGTTCGACAATGGTCTGATCAGCAATGAATTTCCAATTGAAGGCTCACCTAAATTTTGGCACGAAATCAGTTAAAAACAATTATATTTCATGTCCTAACTACCTTGGAACATTGAACAAAGTTTGTCTGATGCAGAAAAATTAAAGGTTTTTGTAGATATTTTAATATAATTTTTGCGAACATTTTTTAATGTTTTTTTTTTTTTTTTTTTTTTTTTTTTTTAATTTTTACTTTTTCACATTGTTGGATTTATGCCAAAATATTGATTAAAATTGGAGGAAACTAACAATTAAAAGAGTTAATTAATTAATTTGATTATAGAATATTGCATTGTCATCGGGTCTGAGGTCGTGTGCCAAATTTCAAAAGAATCTGATCGCAGGAAGTGGGTGAAATTTGAGCTGCAAGATTCCGTTACAAGATACATACATACATACATACATACATACATACAGGTGAAGCTAATAAAAGCGTGTTAAAATTTAAAAAAATGTGTCGCCAAGTTGGCGACAAAACTTGGCGACCAAAAGACTGACGATATATCGCCAGGTGTCCGCCAAATTATGACACTACTTAAGTTTGCATCGAAATTAACAGTGATTTCCCCCAAAAAAGGTGCAAAAGACTCCTCTAGAAACACCCGAAAGCAACCAAAAGGAAATGGACACAACTAGACCCCACTAGAAGTCGACGCAACAAATTTGAACTTTCTAGGACGGACCGTTCTTGAGTCTTGCGACATACATACGCACATACATACATACATACATAAAAAAATACGGACGTCACGAGAAAACTCGTTGCAATTAACTCGGGGATTGTCAAAACGGATATTTTGGGGGTCTAAAAAAAACTCAAGATTCATTCAGGGGTGAGCAAAATGGAAATTATCGCCGATTTTTAAGTAATTTTTTTTTTCGCGAATACAATACTTCCATTTTTTGTAAGAGGAAGTAAAAACAGTTTCCTATCATTTGGGGAGATTTTAATGAGGAAATTGGCATTGTTCCAGTACAGGGGTCGAGATCCTTTCTGGAGTGAAGAACTATTTTCTTCTCGATGAGATAGAGCAATGATTTTTTTCAAAGAGCCAAAGATATGAATACGTAATTCGATAAAATATGAAGAGTAATGCAATAGTTGTCTATTGTGAAACGCATAATAATCCAGTCATATTACAAAAAAAAGGGCAAAAATCACAAAGCACGATGTAGTTCTGATTTTTTAATATATTGTTTGGGTCAGTTAGGGTAATATAAATCTAATTTTGCAGTTTTCAAAAACCTGTGCTTGCAGCGTAAATCGCGAAAAACTGCAAAATTTTCGGACTTTTAGATTTTTCCTTCGAACTCCTAAACTATGCAACTTCAAACTGAATGCGACCATCTCTTTTAAAGCTTATGAAAGTTTGAACAATTTAAGGTCAAATGGTTCTCTGTATAGCAGGTATCGCACTTCAACAAATGGGCATTTTTAACGAAAATAAAATACTTAGATCACATTTCAGGCGAAATATCGACAGAAATTCCTACTCTTCAAGGAAAAAAAACTGAATTTACTGTTACAGTAAATTGCATTAACTTTCATTTATGCCAAAAACGAAGTCTGTAGATTTAATAGTTCTTTTGTAATCGCAAAACAAACAAATAATCAGCAAATTCGATTTTTAAACAAATGAGACAAAACAATTTTCTAGATAATATGGAAGACCCTGCATTAAAAAAGTGGCAAAGAATGATATAATAAGACTCTAAGGTGTGTTTATATGGTGTGTTATTTACACTCAAGAGCCAAAACATTATGACCACCTGTCAATAACGAGTTGGCCCACCGTTGGCGCGCAACACAACTTCAACCCACCTTGGCATGGATGCCACAAGTCCTTGGTAGATGGCCGGAGAGTGTTTGTACCAGATGTTTAAGCAAGTGTTACGCAAATCCGAGATATTGCGAATTGGTGTTCTTTGAACTCTGAGCTGCCGTCCCATGACATCCCAAATGTGTTCTATCGGATTGAGATCCGGTGAGTCAGGTGGCCAGGACATTAACTGTAATTTAGCATCATGTTCTTCGAACCACTCCAACACAATTTTAGTCTTGTGACACTGCGCGTTGTCCTGTTGGAACCTTCCATTTCCAGCTGGAAAAACAGAGGCCAGGCAAGGGTGCAACTGGTCCGCAATGATGTTCAGATACCCTGTGGCATTTAGGGTCTGCTGTACCACAACCATTTGTCCCAGAGACACCCAAGAGAACGTCCCCCAAAGCATAATACCGCCACCACCAGCCTGTGTATGACCTACTGTACATTGAGGGAGCAACTGTTCGCCCGGAAGACGGCGTATCCTGACACGGCCATCGCCGTGATGCATGACAAAACGTGATACATCTGACCAGGCAACTTTGTCCCACTGATCCATGGACCAGTCGCGATGTTCCCGGGACCAGCGCAGGCGCAGTTGGCGGTGACGCTTGGTCAGCAAAGGCACACGAGTGGGACGTTTGCTGCGCAGCCCGATATCCAACAGTGTCCGCTGAACAGTGTGCTCCGATACTATTCTACTTGACCCTGCATTGTATTGGGCTGTCAGCTGAGCCATTGTCTGGCTCCGGTTTTGCTTCATCATGCGAGACAGTCTCCCACGACTTTTTTCTTCGATAGCATGCGGACGTCCAATACCATGTCGTCTATTGCCGGTTTCACCGTCATTCATCCACTTTGCGTAAGTACTAACAACTGTAGGTCCCGAACAACCCACGTATAGTGCAGTTTCTGAAATACTTGTTCCTCAAATTTCATGATATTTTTGGGTATAATCTCAGGTACTTACTTTGCGCAGCAATATTTTTTCATTCACTTCTTGAGCAGCTTTACCAATTGTCTTCTATTCAAGTGTATCACTTGTTGTCAAATAAGCCATGCAATTTTACTTACTTCTTCATCAATATTTTTTCATTGCAATTATGAAATTTAGATGTAATTAAATTGAAATTATTACAAAATGCGTACTAAAGTATAGAAGCTGTCCATTCAAGGCTTTAAATGAGCAAGTTCTGCAAATATAACTTATCTTTTACAATCCAATATCTTCTACTGAAGTGATGGTGAACTAGTGGTTAAACATTTATATTTTAAAATAAAAATTTTTAACGTTCGTTGAGTAAGGTGCATAGCTCTAGGTACAATAAATCGGATTCCAGGAGAAGGGGTTTTATGCTGAACTATTAATTTTGGTTCACACAAGAAATTCTCGATAATCATCTCTTGAGTAGGAGTTAAACAGCAATTTTTTAACAGATTATATTCTATAGTTCTTTACATCAGTCACTTTTCCTTATTATTGAGTGTTGTAATGCATTTATTCATATCAATGAACTTTCAGCAGGTCTAGAATCGGTAACAGAAAAGTACTTTTGATCTAGATGAGAACCTTGTGCATTCATTAAAATATGTCCGAATAATCAATTCCATGAATGTAAATTAAAATTCCAGGATTAATTATTTTTAATTGTTTTGTACCAGTAAAACAGGCGCTTTGCTTTTGCCAGTACTGATGCTTCTTTGGTCTACGCACCACACTTGTCAGCTTACAAAAAAATGACAGAATTGCACATACTGCAACATTTTACGAAAACGCATTTGTATATTTGCAGAATATATTTCATGGCTAATGTTGAAGCAGTGTACATGAAATAGCAGTTTTAAAATATAATTAATTTCCGTTAGTGGAAATTGCAATCCTATTTGTGATTAATTTGGCCCTTTCTCAAAACATTATATTCGGCAATGATGTAAACTTCATCTGCTTTTAGCAACCTCTAAATAATATTCAAATGCTATACAATTTTGTTTCACTTATTTTCTATGTATTGGAATCAAATGAGAGGGTAAGACTCAAAAACTTTTCACCTTTAAAATTTTGCACCACCCTAATGTATATCGTAACAAAGTGGGACCAAATCCCATATTTAGAAATATGACTGATGACTACATTTTATTAAATGTGTCCTTCCCAGGGTTGGCAAGTTTCTAAGGGGATCTTCAGGGTTGGCAAGCAAAAACTAACAAAATGACAAAAAATTAATTATTGCTGTGCAATAGAATGTATAAAAAAATAATTCATTTGTTAATCAAAGCACAATTTAATTACAATATTATCACAATTAAAAATCAAATGTTACGTTATTTGGACCCTGCAGTTGCCTCTTACAAATATTGGTTTCAAAAATCTAAACAGTTTCTCAATTTAGTATGCAGTTTCACCCTTTTAAAGTCATTTTATTTTCTGGCCAGATCTCTCTTATTCTAATGGGAAGTTTTGTTTTGAACGTCTTTTGTTCGAAAATATTATCTATTCAAAATGAAACCGGGTAGATAACTTTCAAATCGAAAAACGAAATACGACCGAAAATTCATCAATGTGAAAGGTATAGATAAGTAGGGGAAGGAAAGTTAGCGTTACCTGTATTGGGCTACTTACTATACTATGTGTCAACTATTGACTTATATTATTTTCTTTTTTCTACATAGAATTTACACTATCTAAAATGAGCAAAAAACGTTTGTAGACAAATAACATATCTTTACATTACAGTAAAAACAAAAAACTACTTTTCGTAGATTATACAGCTTTGTTTAAAGTACAAATTAAGCGTATAAAGTAATATAAGATCAATGGTGTTTTTTGCATTCGTTTAGGGAATGAGAAGATGCAAGGTTTTAAACCTTTAGTAAATGTTCAAAAGTTTTTAAACAACCTTTCATCCAACCTTTGATTCTTTCATCGTGCTTCAAATCGTATTTCAAACTTCGTTTATAATACCTATATTATCAGAAAATAATTGCATACGCTTGCCTGGTAAGTAGATACAAAAATTAAAAAGATATTAAATGTAGTGTGTAAATCTGTTTTTTCCTCCTATTTACACAAAATTATCCAGGATTCTATATTTATTGGTCCATCAGTACATACACCAGAAGGGCTGCCCATCCCCTTAAAAGAAGGGGGCTACCCCTCCAAAAAAAAAAAAGAAAGAAAGAAAGAAAATACCCCTGAAACACCCATAAAATTTTCAATGGGATGTCTGCCGCATGATCACTTCCTCCCCCAGCTAAGCATCCCTGTACATGCGTTCTGTCGGATATAGATGCCTGCGCCAGATTGTTAAAATTTATTTGACAAAGACAATATTGCAACTCAATACTCTAAAACTACGAGCGTAAGAGCATGAAGTATAATTTACTGAAGCACATACCGGTCGCGAGCCGTAGGTTAACGACGCATGTTCTAGCATCATTCAAGCGTATTTGAAAGATTGATTGTTTGGGCATTTTGAAAACTAGTTTCCAAATGTTTATGATTATATGGGGCAGCTCCTCTCTGTGTGCGTATGATCACAAGGTAGCCCAAGAAATATGAAGAAAAAAAATAATTTAGAATAGAAATAAAGTATGATAAAATACATTTAAAGATCTACATTTGTTAATTTCTAAGAACCATCATTTTCTCTTCGTACCCTCCAGTCCGTTTTTTTTTTTTTTAATGTTCTAATAGTATCACCCAATACTTGTCCAATGTCCAATGGTTGCTATGAAATTGGCAAACGTTCAATTAGGAGGAGTCTTTATGAATCAAGGGAAAAAGTGAAAATTCGATGCATGTGGTACTAAGATTTAAATGTAGCTATGCTTAATTTAGACACACATTTGAAAAAGGTGAAGTTCCTGAAATCTAAAAGATGTGTTTATTTCCACCAGCACTAGGGATGTAAAGCTTAACATTCCATCGATGGTTTGGCAGCAAGCTAAAATGTTATTTGGTTACAGAAATTTAGAAAGAAAATTTTAATTGAAGTAGTATTTGTGTTTGAAAAAAAAAAAAAAAAAAAGAGGCAGAGTCAAAATACACCACTGTATCCGCTTGTACGTTTTGACTTTTTTCTGACAAACAATGGGTGGTCATATATTTTCTCAACTAAATTTTGCCTCACTTGTCAAAAACTGAATGCTGATGAAACAAGCTTTATGACTGGTGAATCTTTTTTGGTAATATATTAAGAGTTTTATCAAGTATAATTGCTTTCGTTTTGAGCTTCATATTCATGCACTAGTAATAGAAGCACTGTTTTCATGAAGCTTTAGGAGAAGAACAAGCGTTCAAATACGGTCTCAATTAAAAAGAATAACGATAAATGAGATAAATAACTTTAATAAAAATGTCAGTTGCCGTTAAAGAAAATTAATAAATAAAACGAATAAAACTGTATAAAAATACAAATAAATGAATGAATGAACACAATATATGATAGTATAAAAAATATTTAAACAATCGTATTTTAAAACGTTTTTTAAAAATTACGACGGGTCTGTATATTTAATTGCATAAAATTGTTTTTCGAACTTTCCTTTTAATGAATCACGAACAGTCACGGATGATGATAGATGGTGAATCATCATCACACTTTATTGCATTTAAAAAATAATTTCATCTTTTCTTCTCATTTAATTACCTTTGCATATAAATATATAAACGATAAACTTAGCACTTCTTTTTTGCCTCAGTTTGGTAACCGATTTTCTTCATTCTTCTTTTTTACTTTCTTTTTCTGGCTCTTTCTACCGAAAGAACTGTCTTACCTTTTCGAGTTCAATACGGTTGGAAAGCCCATAACAAAATGCCTTACACGAAGTATTTCCCCAAGCACCGAAAATCGAATTGCCTAGACTGAATAGAAAAAGAGTTATAAGCGATTTTTAGAAAGAGATACTCATAAATTTTAAATTCGATTCGTTTTCATTCATGGTGCGAGCTGTAATGAGCGTCAAAATTTAAGTCAACTAAATTTCGTTTGAAATCCTCCCAAGACCTTTATGTAGTTAGAGACTGTTACATATGTAAAGAAAATGGAAAATTTACTGATTCCATCTTGTGCTTGATAACGTTAATATTTAATTTATTGTTATTTTATATATTTATTATTTTTTTCGGGGGGGGGCAGGTAATTTAGTTAAAAGTATATAAAATATAAGTTCTGAAAAAATAAAACTTTTAAGCTTATCTTGCACTTATTTCAACCAGTAACATTTTCCACGAATTTCATAACTTGTGTTAACTTTTCCCTGTTTTGCTCCTCCTTTTGGTTCAACGTAAGCATTCAAAGTGCGGCGATTAAATAATGGGACTGAAGCTGTAATGCTGTAATGCAGTTTATTTAGATTTTATACATTTTTACACTTTAGCTCCTTAAGACCGAGGCCGGCCGTATACGGCTTTGTAACTTAGATCCGAGTCCGCCCGTACCCGGCCGAGTTCTGCGAATTCAGGGGTGGTGGGTAGAAGAAGACACCCTACAGCGAGACCTCCCCGAAGAAGACCCTTTCTTCTAGCCGATAGCTATTTAGCAAGTGATAGCGACAACTGCATGAATGGGGAGCTGCTAATGACTTGATGTCGCTTGGCTTCCTCAAAAAATGAGAAAAGATGAATGCGTTGTACGATTTCGTTTCAATTTCCTCCACTTCTAATCCTCACTCTTTTTTACCACTTTTTTAAAAATAAATTCTATTCTAGGATTTATAAATTAATGTTTTGTATAATTTTTATGATAATTCGTACAACATTAAAGCACAAACTTTGCAAATAACTGCATATACATGCTTCAGGTTTACAAGGAACCTCGAAACACGGGTGTGCAATTACTACTTGCAATATTTCGCCATCTATTAACCTTTCCTATTTTCATTATTTTTATTTTCAACCCAAATGTAATTATTTCTTTCCAGTTTTAGAAACTTAAAAGTATTACTCAGCAAATCAGAGCTTGGAAGACATCTAAACAAAACAAATCTGCCCATAGCTTTAACTTGCTCGTGAAAATATACTGCACCCCACCACACAACTGTTACCAAAACAGTCGCGCCCCACAAAAAGTGAGATAGGAGGTCATATTCCATAAGGACTTAAAACACACATAACATACATAACATGTAAAAATGTATGCATGGGTCAACCAACTCCAGTATTCAGGTCGCACGGTTGACTAAAGAAGATGCCTTAGATACTAGTTCTCTCAGAATGGTCAAAAGAAAAGAATTTTGTTACGATATTATACAATTTACAAACTACCGTATTATCCACTTTACCTTTAGAGTTCAAAATTTTGAGTAAAGTGATACTTGCTAGCAATATAATATATATTTGCACTTATAAAAATTTAATCACAAAATAGCATTTTCTAGTTTTCTTCTGAACAACATGTTATTCATTAATTTGGGAAATTCAGTCAGTTTGTCAACATGTAAATTCAGAACCATGATAAATCTTCAAAAACAGTTGTCTCTGAAGTGGGATAAACAGAAATTTCTAATGGCGCTAAGTCACATTGTAATATTCCTTTAACGATTGTAGTGTAACAAACACCAAAAAATCGGATTTAATTCTTTCCTAAACTCATTTAATCAATTTAAAAAGACATTATCTCTTGCTTTCAGTAGCACATCCCACAACTTTGTTTCCTTGAAAATATAAATTAATTGTTAAATTCTTCAAACAAATTAAAGTACATATTTACTTCTGTATAAATGACATTATTCAGGAAAACATCATCAGAATAAATTTTAGGGAATATTTTTTTAAAATCATGTCATACAGCAGTTTATTTACTGATAAATATAAAGAAAATCTAAATCTGTGCTTCTACATCTGTTGCATTTACACTTTTAGCATTAATTGATTTTTTAAGAGAAAACAAATGTCACCTCCTTCCCCCAATATGAAATTGTTGTCAATAATAATTAAGCGATTTCAGAGTTGCATCAAAACAAGAAAACTTTCGTTCAGTACAGGTTTATCTATCTTGCATTTCTATGTTAAAAAGTTGTATGCTCTCATCTTTATCATATTCGATTAGCTAGTTATATACGATAACCATGGCAACTTGTGTGTTTGTGGGTTGGAGGGGCGGGGGGGGGGGGACAATTTTACCTTACTTTCAAAAGTAAAGGGGCCTTGCCCTCTCACTTTTCAGAGTTAAAAATTAACAATCGACTGAAAAATTATTTCTACTCGGATTGATTTTACGTATTAATTTATTTTGCGGGAATAAAACCAAAAAACTCCAAAAAAAAAAACTGAATTTTTCTTATGTTATTTCATTGGAATGAAGATTATAATTGGAAGAGTTCATGGCCTGAGTTGGAAGTGTGGAGGCCCCGGACAAACGAAGGAGTGGAGGCCCCTAATCAGGGTTCGAAAAGATCATCATATTTTCGAAAATATCCGATACTTTGATATACAGTAGAAGACCATTATAACGCCGACCTATATAACGCAATTCTCTATAAACCGTACAACTTTCCAGAAGTAAACAATAGGTTTTGAAGTTAAAAAAATACCTCTGTTTTGTTATGAAAACATAAAAATTGTTATTTTGAAACAGTTTTTCATCTTTCCATCTTAATCCAAAGCTTTTAAATGGAAATTAGTACCCCCCTTACAGTAAACAGAAAATACCAGATGGCTCTTGCAAATGCAGCTGTTATGCAAACCAAGAAGCTAGCAGAAGTGCAGGATAATGCACTTTCGTTTGATTGTGAAACATATTTATTTGTGAATAACTAATTGTAATGTTGGTCTTTAATACTCATTGCAGATAAAACTCATTCTGAAGTGCTAATATAGAGACATATTCTGAACTTTAGTTTCAAAATTTGTGAAATGACCTATATAACGCAAAAACCTGTATAACGCAAAAGCTCTGGTCCCAAGGTTGTGCGTTATAATGGTCTTCTACTGTATATCCGAATATTTTGATATATATGTACATATCCGATATTTTCGACCGGTGAAAGCTAGGATATTTTGTAAAAATTTTATTGTGGAGGCCCCGGTGCAGTAGCCCCGCCTGCCCTCCACTAAATCCGGCTCTGGAAGAGTTAGTCTACGGTGGCTATTCATCCCAAATTTTGACGCCAAACTCCATTTTTATCTGTCATTTAATAAGTAATGTCAAAATCCAATTACATAGACTAGTTTTATTTTAAAAAAGAAAAAAAAGGGGGGAAATAAATAAGATTCGTGGTTAGGCATTTTGCGCTGTAGGCTGAACATGATATCCGAAAAAAAAAACCGAACTTATTAGCAATATGGTTAGGAACTGATGGAAAGTCACGCTGTGAGACCACCTCAAAGATCCTTTCTTCCGACCGAAGTATTTTCAACTGATGGGACAAGTGACAGTGATGTACAATTCCCAATGGCAATACAACTACAAGGATTAACTTGTGAAGATGCCCGCATTTCGGGAGGAAGGGGGAAATGAAGAAACTTTTATATTCATTCTTTTTCATTCACGCGACTTGTTCTATTTTTTCCCTTTGAAATTCTTCATTCCGAAGTTGCTTTTGATTTTTGAATATTTTTTTTGCAATTCAGATGTTTTATTCCTAATTTTAAAACATCCCATGTGTCTATAGATCGCAGACAGCTGAACCAACATACGCGATAAACACTAGCCTAGGGAAATAGCGAAAAAGGCTGCACGCCTGAAGCGCGACAGCGATTAAGGTGACAGCTTACCACGCCTCCTGTAATTAGTGCACTCAAGAACTGACGAGATGCTGCCGAAGGGGGTCTCAGAGGGGACGATTCCATTTCCAAAATAGCTTGATCGAAAAAGTCAGGACCTAACTGTAGTAAAAAAATTCCCCCCTTCCCGGTCTTAAAGAGTTAGGGTAGACCGACCAGTGAATAAACACCACCTCGCATATTGTGTGAAAAAAAAAGTTTTAAAATATTTTTCTCAGATGAGATGGCTCCCTTCAACCCTTTTCCAGAAAGAAAACGACTTAAAAATGTTGTGTTTGTCCACTGATTGGGGTGTTCATTCACAGAGTGTGGGAGCACTTTTTTTCATTTCAACCCCACAAAAAGCCTAGATGAGGAACCATAAAAATTCACACATTTTTTTTTTAAATAACATACATCATATGATGCAATTTTACTGCCATGTGCAAGTACTACAATTTTCAACGATGCTATGAATTTTTGGAAATGAAAGTTCGCTAAAGTGTTGTTGTAGTCAGGCTTCCGAATTACCTTTAAGATAAACTCTTTTTCTAACCCTGCAACACTCTATGGGAATCTATTATTCTTTTAAACAGTGTTGGAAGTCTATTTTTATCTCCTTCGATATACGTGAAATTAATTTTATTTACAGCTTCAACGGAGTCAAATCTTGTTAATTTTAATGCAGATTTCACCTTAGGAAATAGATAGAAGTTGAACGGCGTAGCATTCGGCGAACAAGGCTGATAATCTAACACTGGAATGCTGAAATTTGCTAGAAACCTCTGGAGGGACAATGCAGAATGAGCCTTCGCTTTGTCTTGGTGGAAAATAATTAGTGGAGAACGCATGACTTGTTAATCAAAATGGTGGTACAGTTCAGCAATATTGCGAGTACTTCACCAACGGTCAAATTCAAATCAGATTACCGACTTTTTTGGTATTCTCATACGTTCTTGTCGGGGAAGAGCGACCCCGACTTAGGGCTTGAAGCATCTAGAACGCCATCTCGGCCATCTTGAAAACTCTTAAACCAGTCAAAAATAAACATATGCGGTAAATATATATTACCATTAACATCCTTCTACAAATTTAAAATTTCATGGACGTTTTTTCCAAGTTTCATGTGAAATTTCACAACAATTTGTTACTTTTCTGTTATAATTTTTCTGTCGAAGAAACAAAGCACAACTCTAATGTGAACGAAGACTGTTTCAATACTGGTTTGTTTATAAAAGAAATAGCTATTGCATTTTAAAGAAAATGCTTCACTCCACAAGCTGTCAGTTATGTATGCACACTTCACCTGTAGCAGCATCATACCGTCAGTCGCTTTATTTAAAAACCATATGCTGTGAAAGAGGAAAACCGCTTTTTAAAATAATTTTAAACTGTGACTGAAATCAAGGAAAATCTCTATTAGTGAAACTTGTGCAAGTTGACCACTTGCAGTGCACTTTTTTAGCGGTCAACTTATGGAGGTTGACTTGTGTATATACATAGGACTAACTCTGTACCTAAAAAAGAAACGGTCAACTTAGACGGGTGGTCAACTTACAAGGTTGGTCAATGTTACAGGTTTTACTGAACTTAAAAAAATTCAAAAAGCCCAAAATCCCCAAAGCTGTACTTGCTTACACTTGGTTCAGTCTGAAAATGAATTTATTATTTAAACACACAACTTACTTTAAAATTACTATGATTCATTTCTGCTTCTCTGTTTAATTTATTCTTTTATTTTTAGAATTTTTTATTTAATATCAGAAACAACCTTTGCTGCTATAATAAATGTATCAATCTTTTTTTAAACCTTTGAATGCAAATAAAAATATCTAACATTTTCAACTATATCTTTAATTTCCTCATTAAATTTACTGAGAAACCTTTCAAAATGATCATGACAACTTTACTGTACGTAAATGTTTATTCGAGAAAATCACAAATACCCGTAAGCCTTTAGCTACAAAATCAGTGAATTCCAGTTGCATGAAATTTCCTTTGAATGGCCTATTACAATGCACATATGCTTCGTTTATTTGAGAACGGTAACAAGGCCTTCAAAATTCCTTTCGCTCTGAGCACAGAGCGTTATACCCGAACATATACTCGCTCTCACAAGGGCCCAATTAATATCCCCCCCCCTTCAGACAATTTTAATGCAAAATCTCTCAGACATCAGTTTGAATTCAAGGGCCATTTCTGGTCATTAAATACATTGCCACAGGCTAACTATACACCGAGTTTTGTCGGTATAGTGCTTTTGCATAATATTACGTGGTGTTTATTCTGAGGAGTACGATTGAACAGCGGGAGGGAATATAAATTTAATTAAGTAGTTGGTAAAACAGCACACACTGTGGTTCGTTTGGAGCTATTCATAAGATATTTTCAATTATCTATTATTTTCATTATCTTTTATGCTATAAAAGATAGTTTGAAACACTTTTACTGTAGTCCTGAAGTGATAAGAAAATAATCTACAAAGCATTAATAAACGCAATCGTGAAAGTTCCGTTCTAATATATTTTTAGCTTTTAGATGCAAATTAGAATTAGTCGACTGTGTCTATTGCAGATCTGGTTTCCTTCATATTAGAAAAAAATAATAATCATACTTTTTTTCTATGGATATTTTCATATTATCGATCCTGATGTTATCGCATTGAAGCTGAGATTGCTAACAAACTGGTAGCTAAAGCAAATTTCGCACAGCAGCGAGAGTCCACAACAACTCAGTAGTCTTTTTCGACTTATCAACTGAAAGCAAAATTGGGGTATAAAGTAGTATATTTTTCTTTAAAGCATAACCTGAAATATTTTTAAGTATATTGGTAAAATTAACATAAAATTTCATTTTTCTGTGAAGTTTTTTTCAATTACAGTAAGATACAAAGCGTAATAATACAATACCCCATACTGCGGCCGGTATGAAATACTATGTATCGACAGTGAAAAATAAAAGTAAGTGTTGTCGATATTTTTTTTTTTTTTTTTTGTTCTTCAAATTAACTTTTTGATAAATATATGTCTTCTGATTGCATATTTTTGGGAATTTCACTGATTTTATTGTGTTTTCATAATATTTACAATACCATAAGTAGGTAAACAGTAGTATTTCCCTAATTTTTAGAATTTATTTATTTATTTATTTTGCGTTTTTTTCATCAATTTTCCTTTTACAAAATTCCTGTACAAAACTGCGCATTTGGTTTCCGATAAAAATGAAACTTGAAAAAAGGATAAAATACCAATATTTATCTAGTGTTTTTGGGGAATCAAAAGCTATTTTTCTTTAAATGTTTCAAACACTCATTTTCGTAAATACTGCCGTTTACCTTCCCATGGCGGTATTGTTCACTGCTTGATGTAGTTTATTTTTAGTTATGTTTCTTTTTAAAATAATAACCACGTAAAGAAAAAATTATTTCTAAAAGTAAAGATTTCAAAGTATTTACTTATAAATTTCACATCTTTTCCCGTGTGTGTGACTTCGAGTTCTTCTTAGTTTACTCATAGTTTCAAACAGAGTGTATCAATATTTTCTGATTTTTATATTAATTTCACATCTGTTTTGAGACAATAGATCAGTAATATTTTCGAATTCGATATCAATTAAGAAACACAAACTGTGGTTAAGTTTCAATTTCCACATTTTTTTGAAATTGTTTATAAACTAGATCACACTTTTACAAGAAACAAAAAGTTCGAATTTACTTCTACCATCCGTTCCGTCTCTATACCATCCGTTTGATGTTTTTCAAGGCTTTTAAAGTGTTTTTCCTCGAGGTAAGTACTGTCAATTTAATCTTTCACCTTTCTCCCATTTTCTCTAAAACCTGAAATGTATCGATCTGAAGCACACACCTCTAATGCACTTGGTACATTTTTGAGAAGAAAAATATTTCAAAGTTTTTAAAAGTCATTAAAAGTATTGAGAAACAAAGGAACTTAAAAGGTTAACCATCGACCGAAAACGAGTTTAGAGTAAAATCGGCTGTGAGAATAAGTGATGCCATTTAATAAAAATAAAACATTCAACATTTAAAAGTATGATTTAATTCTTTACTTTTTGATACTTAAAAGCTTCATATAATAGAATGTTAAAAGCTTTATTTCTGTTATTGAATCTTTAAAAATTTTCAATACTTTTGAAAGTTTTTTAATGCTTATTTGTAATTTCTAGTTCTTTCTATATTTATCTTTTACTCTTGCATATTTTTGACAAAGGAATATCAAAGGTAAGGATCGTTTACAGGAAGTTTTACCTTTCAATATTGGAAACTATTGGGTTTCATTTCAGAAGGATGAATAATATTCCTCTCTTCTTCTGCTAAACACTCAGCAGAAGATGGAAGATAGCTTTAGTCATTTTAATATCTTATTTTAAGTAGAATAACTAAACGTATAGTAAGTAAAAATTAAAATAATATTTACTTAGGCACTTTTCACAGTTATCAATAATATTCATCAAAAGTACTTTGTGAAGTCAGGTGGCTTTCAATTGAAAACTTATATAGCTATATTTGTTTTTCTAGATAATAATCATGCATAATTTCCCCTTTCCGACTATCATGGGGAAATGATGAGCTGAATAAATGTTAAATAAATTGAAACGTAGCATTATCCTAGGTAATGGTTTTTTTTATTGCAAAAGCACTTGATGTTTACATCATGGATCTTTATGTATCGCAGATACATTGGAGCTACAAACTGAATTAAAGAAACTATGACAACAGTTTAAATGTATAAAACAGTAAAATCATCAACAACAAAGCAAAAAAGCGATTCAAAGCAGAAAAATTACTTATAAATTCATTTAATACAAAATAACTCAGTCACTAAATGTCAGCATCATCATCTCCCTGGCACGCCAATATCGGTCGCAAAGATTTTCTTCGTTCAATGAAGAACAATTGAATAGGTGTTCTTTGTCCATCCCTATATTTTCATTGCATAAAGTGCAGTTGGGACTATTATGTATGCCAATGCGATGCAGGTGTTTAACACGGCAATCGTGACCAGTTTAAAAACAAAATGTTGCAACTGCAACAGATTTGAGAAAATATGGAGTTTTGAAAATTGTCTCCCTAACTTTTTTGCTTTTAACTTCTTCATGAAATTTGGTGTTGTGATTCCCTTTTGTAGTATTTTTAACTCTTATTTTCACTGATTTGAATGGTTATTTGATTGTAAATTTGTTTTCCCTTTTTTGCCAAATATATATATAATATATATATATATATATATATATATATATATATATATATATATATATATATATATATATATATATATATATATATATATATATATATATATATATATATATATATATATATATATATATATATATATATATATATATATATATATATATATATATATATATATATATATATATATATATATATATATATATATATATATATATGCATGTTTTGTTAATGTTTAATGTTTAATATGCAGGGAAAGGCTTTATTGTGACAAAGCTGAACTCGATCGATTTAAATATATTTACATTTTTTTTAATTGCATGAAAAACTATAACCATAAAAATATTAAGTAGCAAAATTTGCTATTTGCAGAAACAAAATAATAATAAAAAGATTTTTAATTTGTTTTAAAAGTCTTTCCCCTTCTATACTAAATTGAACAACAAGTTTTTCTATGTTAACAAACCAGAAAGTGGCACCTTTGAAATTATTGAGCATTCTTTTCATTTCTTTCCTTGTTGGTAAACAGTGATATCGTTGAAAATCGCGCGAAAAATATTACATTGTATTTAAAATCTGCTAAACAATTGATATTATTCGAGTTTTACATAAAGAGTTCCGGATACCAAAACAGCGAAGAAACGCTAATTTTTAAGTTTTTCAATTAATATCTTCACCAATTAAATTTATACAAAGACTTTAGCTAGCTAAGAGCCCTCCCAATAAAGTTTTTTTTTCCCAACACAAAACTAAAATCAGTTCATCCGTGTAGGAGCAACGGTGCTCGCATACAGATACAGTTACACACATACGAGGAGGGACCCAAAATTAACCGGATTTTTGTTCTAAAATATTTATGTATTAGTTTATTCACAAAATTTCTGTTGTCTCTTTCAAACTGTTCACCCTTAGAAGAAATACACTTGTTAATTCTTTTTTCCACTGTTAGAACCTCCACTGGAACTCTTTAGCATTGACCATGTTCAGTGTCCGTTGCGAAGCAGTTTTTACAGCCTCTACATCATCAAAACGTTTTGATTTCAGATTTTTTTTCATCCTCGGGAACAGAAAAAGATCATAGGTGGCTAGGTCTGGCGAATACGGGGGTCGAAGAACGACTGGCCATGGCCACCTCTGAGAGGCCAAGTAGCGGTTAATAGTAAAGGCTTAGTGTACGGCAGCGTTATCATGGTGATTGAACCATTCTTCCGATCCCCCGCCCGAGCTCCAACTTACTCTTGTTTCTTCCAAAGTTTCGTCAATCGTAAAACGACGACTCTCGTTGATATTTTGGCGGATTTTTTCGACGTTTTTATCATTACGAGACGTTGAAGGACGCTCAGAACGAGTATGATCCTCAACACTCATGGTACCACGTTTAAAGCGCCCAAACACTCGAAAACTTGTGTACGGCTCATAGCATTTTCCTTGAAAGCTTGTTGAAGCATTTGGTAAGCTATTTCATTGCCGACTTTTCAAGCACGAAGCACAATTTCAAGCTTACAGTTTGTTCTCTCAAATTTGCCATAATGAGTTCGCAGGCGGAAAGCAACAACACTCTAGAAAACCAACATTACAATCAGACGTTATCAACTACACTGACGCCACTTGCAAAGTTGGTTTGTGAAGGTCTCTACTTGAGCCATCTAGCTGGAGAACACTCTACTAAATCTAGGATTCGCATCGCACCATTAGTACGGTTTCTTTTGGGTCTCCCCTCATACACAGACACGTCAAACTTAAAACCCCTTTTCTTGTGTCATTGCTGTTAAAAACAAGTATTTTGACAGTGAAATCAAAACAAGTACGAATGATAGTAGACACAAAACAGGTACAAATAATAGGAGACTTAAAACAAGTTCAAATGATAGTCGACTGAAAATAGATACGAATGACAATAGGCGAAAAACTAATTCTAACATCTGTTGCAATGCATTAATATATCATCATTCTGCTATAAATACTCGTAATGTTTAAATATCTAAAGGAAAGTATGAAGGTTTCTTTTTTCTGTTATCGTTTTTAATGTTTTGTATTAACTGACGTTTCGCGTTCTCTAAACTGAAAACTTCATTGAAAATATTTTATCCAAAGTTTTTTTCACATGCATCAACTTTACATCAAAGGATTTAAAACATTATGCAATGCAAACATACAAATTTCTCTTGTCTGCACATTTAATTTGTTTTAAAATCTTTAATAAGTAATATGCGTTTTGTGTAAATACAACCTCTCACATGTCTCGTTTCATTTAATTAGTTTAAATTCGTGGATAAGAATAAATTTAGACTCCAATGAATGTTTATACTGATTTTTTTAATTAAATGCATCTCCTCGACGATAATTGATTACTTCCTACTGAATTAGTTTCTTCTAAATACGCTTATGATGTTTCATCAATAGTATTGTAGATATTACATAATTTTTTTTTTTTTTTTGAAAAAAATATTTTTTAAAAAATACATTTAAATCCATTATTTAATCCACTGCATTATTTTTCGTCTGACTTTAACGAATTTCATGAGTGCAGTCATCGAAATCCGCTTCGGTTGCCACCCCTACTAGCTGCGTCACTGTTTTACCCGTTAACATATTTATATATTATATCTTTTTTTAAATACAGACTTTAGTTTTCCTTTCGTCTAAGTATTATACTTATACATATTCTTCAATCTATAAGTTTGACATGACATCTGGATTTTTATTAAGCAACGTCCAAGTTTTTAATGAAATAGTGAAATTGAATATATATAAAAAAAAAAAAAAACTAATCGGTTACAGTGAATTTTTGGTAGATGAAGGTAAAAATATTTATTAGAACCTGGAATAGTAATGGTAACTAATAGTGATGAGGGATTTCCAAACGCATTAAGAAACCAAGGACTTAACGTGAAGATTGAATGCCTTAAGCAATAGATGGCAGCACCAATGCAGTTATTTTGTTGAATCAGCAATGATCGAAATTGAGTTTGAGCGGTTTGAGAAAGAGGTGAGAAGGAGTATTATACGGGAAGTATGTAGTATTGAAAACTTCGAGTATAAAAAATAAATATGCTTATACATGATACAAGTCATGTCAGTATTTAAGAAGTGAGTTTTAAGGTTCAAACCCTCTCCTCATATATATATATATATATATATATATATATATATATATATATATATATATATAATGAAAAAATGTGAGCAAGGGTTTGATACGATGTCAAGGACCAATCCCTTAGTTCACAAGGCCATTTCTGTTTAGAAAGAGGGAAAGTTCCAGAAACATGCTACTTTCCCCGAGAGCCTTGAAGAATCAATTGACCAAGAAAGCATTAAAGAATAAAAACTGACCTGTAAACAAACGAACGATGGAATTGCAAAGCGAACCTTAAAAAGAAACAACTGCAAGAATGTCGACCTTTAGAAAGAAAAGAACGAAACGGTTGCATGACTTGAACGTGCCAGGGAAAAGTACAGTTACTACACTGCAGTACCAATAATATGGAATAGAAAAATACTGGAGAGGAAATAAAATCTGGAGAGCAGTAATTATATTAGTTACTGCTCCGTATGAAGTTATGTAATGTTCACATCAGATTATTTTTCTTCATTTTAAAGACGCTTCACCTTTTAAATTTGCTCATATTAAAGTTCTTTAAAGTAACAAAGTAACATTCCCTCGTAACCTAGGTTAACAAAAAAAAACAGTAGAATGCACGTATTGAATCAAATTTTAATGATAAAAATAACAACCGATATCCTTATAGAATAGAGTCTTTTTTGTAAAGTTCTCATAGCAGAATTTGATTTGTGAAATCCATAGTTTGTCATAGTTTAAAATATTAAATTAATGATTTTAAATGCTAAAAATAATTCCTGGATACGTTTTGTTCTTCCTGTAGAAAACGAAAAAGGCTTTGCGTTTTAATATTTTTGAAAGCGTAATTTATAAGACAAAAATCTCATAAATAATTCACAAAGCTTTCTTATTTTATCCTACAATTTACTTCTTTTTCATTCGTCTTCTAAGTAGCGGAAGTGTTCTCTGTTGTTCGTTGCTCCTCGTCGTTCTTGCTTCCTTAGAAATCCATTCCTCCGGGTAAGAATTTTTCAAATATAGTAAATCAAAGATAACCTGTTTTTCTTTCTTATTCCTCTATTCAACTTCTTTTTTTTTTATGAAATCAGCTAAATCCAGTTAGAATTCAACTGCGCAATGAAGGTTTAAGCTTAAAATTTGTCTGGTAAAATTCTGGTACCGTTTACTTTCTCCAAGCACTATTTGTTTTTTCTCCCAAGAGTCAAGAATTGCATTTCATGCACAATTTTGTTCCTTGAAATACATTACAAGCAAATCCAAAAAATTTGAAACCTTGATTCGAGTTTTCCTTCTGATATATGTATATTACAAACATTTTCAATAAATGTTTTAAAATATTTCTAAGATAGGTTAGTGTATATACATATAGCTCTATTATAGGAGAAAAATTTAAACCTCGAGCATATAAATTGCATCAAATATCTGCAATGTTGCCTTTAATACTTATAAAAAATAAAATAAATCGTATTTCAAAACTAAATTACCCATATACAACCTGAGGCTATCGATCCACAGCCGTTACCTGTAGGTACTTTTTATGAAATTCACCAA